>NC_082649.1:87322671-87530171 GCF_028023285.1 Balaenoptera ricei
GATTTATATCTGTAAGTATGGGATTTCCTGGACAGTTAATATCCACAAACAATCAAACACAGGAGGAACACGGGGAAAAAGGCAGCATTATTTCAAATTTGAGCTGAGAGTCGTGATTTGTAAAGGGCTCAACAGGAACTGGAGTTGAAATTTGAAGCAAGGAAATTCTTCGACGAGGCACTGATGGACATTTCTCTGTTTCTCTTGGCTCGGTCCAGGTTTTTAGGTCGCTGAGTTTCGAATGGGAGGCCAAATGAGAATCTCGCCAGCACTGAAACTTTGAAGATGACAACTAGCTTAATCCCTCAGTTTAAATAAAATAATAATAATTTTAAAAATCAAATGATACTTCACTCAAAGAGTCAGAGCTTTTTATGAGACCTGTTGCCAATATTAGTATCTTGGAATGATCTCATCTCTCATCCTGGCTAAATTCCAACACACAATTTCATTAACCCAGGTACTGCAAGTGATAAAACTCATTTTTCCCTAAAGAGACAGCTAAAAAGTACCAGTTATACATTTATGAAGTACCAGCAATCAAAATTATGGATTTTCTAAAAGGTTTTTAACTACTTTTATTGAAAGGAAAATCGCTGTCTCAGACTTTTGTGACACTACTGCTAATAATAAATTTTACCATTTAGACATGGCCGTAATATGGTAGACACTGTCAATAAAAGCGTGGAGCAAAGACGATCCCCCTGTCTTTTCAGCGATGCCTTCTAATTACATGCCGGAAGTGATCACGTGAAACACCTAGGCTAGCTAATGGCTCTTAAAAGGTAAGAACACACAGCACTGTCTCTGCAGTGGTACAATGCTCTGTGTACACAGACAGCGATGTGCAGAACTGTGTGAGTAGATAGTCAAAAATTTTTCTAATGCTTTCAAAGCCTACGAGGAAAAATTAAACTTCATTTGCATTTCTGACTAAAATCTGTTTGCTGCAAGAAACAATGCGTTCCGATGTTATTTGCTGCTTTTTGAGCAAAGCGATGGCACTGGGCCTGTTATCTTTGGCAAACTTGTCTCAACTTTTCTATCGAACGTTCTATAGATCACTAGAGGGCACTGTGGTATTTAGGCCACCCTGACCTCTGAGTACTTGGAGAGGTCTTGAACTCCTGAACAATGTCAGAAAGGTGAAAGGAGAGACGTTTCAAGGGGGGAAAAAAATGTTTTTTTGGTACCACCTGATCTTTCTCTGTCAAACAACTCAAAAAGGCACGGTAAGTGGGAAAGTCAAATCCAGAAACACATTAAGCTCATTGTGGAAAACTCCAAGACTTGTCACCTGGGCTCTGATGGGGGAAAATTTCCTCCCCCAGTTCCGGTGATTGAGATGGGGAGGCTAGAATCACATTTGCATATGCCCACCTTCTAGAAGACTAGTACCCCTCCACGCGCTCTCCTGCACTCCTCAGAGGTAATTTCACTGCAGAACATCCAGGTGTGCAAACCCAGAGCCACGAATGGGTTTGGAACAATTTATGATATCCGGCCTCCTTCGACGTGTATTAGCATATACCTGGTTTCTTTAACGTACACTTTGTTTTTCCAAAACCACAAACATTGGTGCTGGAATTTCATGTGGAAGTGCTTAAGGGGCTGAAAGTTAACACCTTTGTGATCCTTGCAGCCTCGCGGTGGCTGTGAAAACAAAAGCCTCTTTGTGGAGGCTTTCTTGAAATGTTTTCTTAACATGTTCCAAGTAGTTTTAGGCCGGGAACTAAAGTAAACAAGATGTTACCATGATAAAAACACTTGTGAAAACATTACAGAGCAGCACTTAGGAGTTTCTTGCACATAAAACTCTTCACAGTTTTCAGAAGTGAAATTCAGAGAAAAAAAAAAATTTTTTTTTTTAAGTGAATTAGTGACGAAATGTCCTCTGCTGTCTCCAGCCTTCGACCTTTTTGAAAGGGTCAAAGTTCCACCGCTGGGCATTTTCTTGTGACATTACCCTCCCTGTCTTCTATGACAGCACATATAAAATCTGTTTTGGCTTTAAAAAGTAATGTACATCTGACTAACGTGCAAAGGAATTTGGGTTTTGATTGTCTGGCATGGTGCTTCTCTCCATGAGCAATAACCAGAAGATAAAAACAGAAACAAACAGACAAAAAAAAAAAAAAAACACCCCAATTTCTTTCAACCGGCTATCAAGCAAGGGCCCAAATTATACTTTTGTTAGATGTTCTGCAAGTGACTGTCGAAAAGAAAAACTAGGGGAAATGGACATATTTTCCCCAAACACACATGAGGAACTGGTATTTGTGAAACTATGGGGTCTGTGTCTGATTTTACATTCTAAGTTAGAAACAGGAAAATGTGGTCATGATTTAGCCTTCAGATGCACTCCCCACCTTGCCAAAGAATGGTATGGGCCCTTTTTCAAAAAGCAAAGGGGAAGAATTATAGATCCCTGTTTTTATTGGTGAGGACCATGTCTTCAACCTGGTTAAAAAAGAAAAAAACCTGATCCAGGTGGGGAGAGGACAGGAGGACACCCTGAGCTTCACCTATCTGGATGGTACTGGGCTTCTTTTTGCTTGGCTGTTATCGGAAGATTCCGAGCAATGCAGGGCGGGCGGGCTGCATTAGAGTTAGCGTGAGTACCTGCTGGCATCAGTTTCCTCCAACAAACACCACTGTCACATGATCACTTAACGGCGCATAGATTAGAAAAAAAATAATCAACGCTAAAACTGCAACTTGTTTGGAGAAGAAACAGGGAAATAAATGCACACAATAGACTGGGTACCTGCTGGTTGTGATAAAGCACCCCTCTGTTGGCTGGGAGGGAAAGACAACAGGATGGTTATTTGTACAGTATTTATCTTTGAAATCAAGGGCCCTGTGGTATCCCTCACCTTGGGAACGAACACTGCAGAATGATCACAGAAGAGTGTCTAATCTCTGGTTTTGATTGACCAACAGTTAGGATACTTCTTCCCTCAGGAGGGAAAAAAAAAAAAAAAAAAGAGGCCACATTTTGAGACCTGTGAGTCCCGCCTCCCTTCTATTCACCTCTCTCTCTGTCAACAGTGGCATTTTATTGTCACATGGGATTTTCATCCTGAACAACTGATCTTGGCCTCTCCAAAAGTTACAGCTTCCTAGCCTGAGCAACAGAAGACTGGAAAACAGTTACCAAGCCAAGTCACTCTGCTCTTTCATACCGAACCCTGAAAACCAGGTGGAAGAACACAAACCCAGGCAAGTATAAAACCTGCAATAGGTGAATGAAGTAGCAGGGCAAGGCAGGCACGCATATTCTCCCCCAGTATGAATAAAAATGAGGGCTCTGTGAATCCACACTAAAATAACCCAGGAGAGCGATGCCCACGGAATGCAAGAATGCGGCTCAGCTAAAAACGTAATGACACCACAAACTGTACCCTAGGTCAGAGGTCAGCAAACTGGTCCAAGGGACACGGCCACACCCAGTCCTTACACAGGGTCCTATGGCTGCTTCTGTGCTATGATGGCAGAGCTGAGCGCTTGTCTCAGAGACTGGATGGCCTGCAAAAGCCCATCATATTTATTATCTGATCCTTTATGGAAAAAGTTTGCCACCCTTGCCCTAAGATCACATTCGACTGTGTAGGACTTTTTACCAGAAATTTCTGGTTAAAAATTATATTAAAGAACGGTCTCTTCTGACATATCAAAGCTCTGCATAGTCACCACCTGTTCCCTAGGTACGAGGTCAGCCACGTTTGGATAGTTTCGATTATTTCTCTTTTAAAAATACACTTAAGGCAGGCTTCCCTGGTGGCGCAGTGGTTAAGAATCCGCCTGCCAATGCAGGGGACATGTGTTCGATCCCTGACCCGGGAAGATCCCACATGCCACGGAGCAACTAAGCCCATGCACCACAACTACTGAGCCTGAGCTCTAGAGCACACAAGCCACAACTACTGAGCCCATGCGCCACAACTACTGAGCCTGAGCTCTAGAGCCCGCGAGCCACAACTACTGAAGCCCACGCGCCTAGAGCCCGTGCGCCACAACTACTGAAGCCCGCACGCCTAGAGCCGGTGCTCCGCAACAAGAGAAGCCACGACAATGAGAAGCCCGTGCCCCGCAACGAGAAGAGCAGCCCCCGCTCACCACAACTAGAGAAAGCCCCCGCACAGCAACGAAGACCCAATGCAGCCAAAAAAATAAAAATAAATAAATTAATTAATTAAAAAAAATACACTTAAGTAGACAAGAAAAGAAGTACTTATATTTTTCGAGAGTGCCTGCTGTGGGCCAGGCACTTGACCCGAGGTACCTTTTTCATTCTCACAACCCCAAGAGGTAGTTATTACTATCGTCCCAAACCACACGTGCTGATACTGAGCTCAAAGAACGCACCCCTATCAAGTAGCTTCACTACCCATTCTGCCTTTCTTCAAAGCTTCCTTTATACCTACTGCCTTAGGCAGAGAGCACACAGTTAATAAAATGAGCTGCTTCTAACCAGGCGGTATTATAGAACAGTTAAGAGCAAGGCTTATGAAGCCATACTGTCTGGGTTTGGATCTTGACTCCACCTCTTATTAGCTGTGTGACCTTGGGAAAACCGCTTAGCCTTGCTGTGCCTTAGTTTCCTTATCCGTAGGTCGAGAGTAATACTACAGTAATACCACTGTAAGGTGGCTGCATTAAACGAGTTATATACATAAAATACTTGGAATTGTGCCTGCTGCACAGTTCAGGGCTCTACCAGGGGAGTGTAAAACCAGGGGATTTAGAAGAATCAGGGATTTTTAGGTGAGAAAAATAACAAATCTATGAAGCAACACCTAAATCAAAGGCAGAGCAATACTACATTTTGTTGAGTAAGACTGCTTTGAGAATCTAAGCACCAATGGTATCAGTTTGCTAAAACCATAAGAGAACACCTCTAAAGTGGGATAACGGCCCACTCTTGGGCCCAGGAAAGAGGTGCTTTCAGCGTCTACAAATCCGGCAGTTTGACAAGAAATGTTTGAAACATCACTTCCCGATAATAATGACTCCACTATGATGTCATTCAAAGAGGCCATGTGGCTTTTGTTCGAACCACAAGAAGTATGGCAGCTCTTTCAGTCCAGCTCAAAGGAAAGCCAAGTTGGTTTCACTAAAGCCAATGTGATTACCCTTTAGACGGAGCACACATGTGGGAGATGTGAGTTCACAAGAAGACTAACTTACTTTCCACTACTCTAGGCAAGATCTTGAAACCCGAAGACAACTCTGAATTTCCCACAGCTGAAATCATGCTGTAGGAGAAACTCAAAATCCTGAAGTTGTCACAGACCACCGATCAACGGATAAACTCAGGAAAGCACCAAGAGGACTCTGAGTTCTAGAGGGTTTTTTTCTTGGCTGGTTTGCAAGACTCATTTTTTACTTCTGTGAACCAAGTCTCTCATCCCCAGCCCCTACGTGGCTCCTGTGGGGTGAACTTCTTCTGCTGCTCCGAAGGTGGGCATGTGACTTAAGCCTGGCTGCTCACCGTGACTGCTTCAAAACTAGAACGCATGACTCAATGTGGGCCAATGACAGTCTGCTGAGGACATTTTCCTGGAACTACTGGAAAAGAGATACACTCTGGGATTGATAAACCTGTGGCAGGTAAATCTGTCTTCTTCAGTTCCACTTGGCAAGAGCCCGAGAATGAAGGCAACAAAGAAGACAACAGAGCTAAGGGACAATGAACCGATACTCCAATAACCTTGTTCAAGCATCAGGGTCCAGGCATGCTTGAAGCCAGCGGTACCACCAGACCTCCTAGTTACAGGAGCCAGTTACCATCCCCCGCTTTTTTTGGCTTAAGCCAATTAAAGTTGGATTTCTATAGCTTGCAAACAGAAGTCTTCTGGCCAAATATATGTCAATAAATAAGTACTACGAAATAAACAAGCAACAGTTGCAAGGTCATAGTGAGCATTCCAATTCCACTGAGCAAAAATGCCATGTCATGTGCAAAACCACAATAAATAATAGACATGAATAAAAGTGAAAACGAAATAGGTGGTTTCCTACACAAGAGCCAGACTCCTAATATCCTTAGAAGAGAAAAGGGCTTTTTTAAAGGAATCAAGTCTAGGTTCTAATTCTGACGATCTTCAGATTCTTTTCTTTAGAAATCGATGTAGTTTGAAAGTGTGCTGTCTCTTTGTGGAGGTATATTTGTGCCCCCCTATACATATACATACACACACACACACACACACACACACACACACACACACACACACACACCCCTAACGCCAGCTCGCATAATAAATGGAACTAAGATTTGAGGATTAGAGTGGAAATACTTTGCCTACTAACAAAAATTTGTGAGTGATCAATTGGAAAAATGCCCTCTTCCCTCATGACTCTAAAATTGATACATGTCACCAAAAATGTTGACAGCAATTTTATAGTTCTGGAGACTTTATAAAATAAATCATATTTACAGATGTTTTCTAGCCATTCTATAGAGGAGTGAAATTAGCACCGAGATATTTATCAAAGGCAGCACTGGTGCAGAAGGTGAAATCAGAATTTAAACGTGGTTTCTGCCAAGATCTTTTTGTCTCATTATCTAAAAACAATTAGGAAAATGATCAGGAAGCAACAAAACAAAGATTCTACAATGAGGGATTTATAAGAGAACAAAGTCCAATAGCACTAACTAGAATCATCATCATTGTAAAGGACTGTTGCTTAATTTAAGATAAAGTATCACTGCTCTTGAGTATTAATATTTAGAAACAATTTTAAATATCTCTTTTTAAAAACTTCTACGTACTTCCGTTTTTAAGGACCACATAACGCTCTTGAAGTAAAATATTACAGCGGGGAAGCTCTGCAATGGATTCACAGACTCCCATTCACTAATCAAAAAAATGATATTCACCAAAAGCACTTGCAGGTAGCACGAGATATATCTCTAAAGGTGGCTTTATTAAAATATTTGTACCCAGGTCCGTAAAGAAAGATAGAGATTGTTCTAATAATAGAAAGACCGCACAAAACCAGAGACCTGCATGTTAAATCAGCCCGCCTCTATTTCCTGGGCCTTGAATGAGACAGAAAAGCCAGAGGCAAAGACTCCCCACTGCCCCCAGTCCCGACACCCACTTTGCAAACCGTCATGCACCTACATATACAGGAGTTTTACACGTGCACATGTTTGCTTGTTGCATGATAGATAAATATATTAAATATAATGTAGTATTATATTCACTCCATACATCAATGGTTCACTGATACTATGAATATATTTATGTGATGTCAATAATGCAGGGTGGTTTCGTCTCGATATTTTTTAAAGGACAAGGCACCATAGATGAGGGAAATGTTAACACGTCGTGCAGAAGCGTTTCACTTCGGCTAGGAGAGGATGAACGTACAGGGATGCTTTATCAGTGGTACAGATTCAAATGGGATAACCCAAGTTTTAGTCATACTTTAACTGTAGGAATTAAACTTACTCTCGCCTCCCTATAAGGACAAGAATCTGAACACAAGTCAACACCAATGCAGAAAGATAAGAATCAGATTGGTAGCTTTTCCTGGGCATCCGTTTCTGACGTTTATAAAGTCATTTGTGAAGAACCGAAGAAGAGGCCCAATCACCAAGCTATTACTGGCCATTAGTTGACACCAATTTTATAAAGCTAGAGCTAGGGCGTACGTATGTCATTGATTTAATATGTAGGGATGTGAATAAAAGTGAAAACCGAATTACTGCAAGTTTAATATTGGGAGAATTTTTACTTAATCACTGTCATTCTGAGAAAATAAGTAAACGCAGGATCTTACTAAGAGGATCAAAAATGCCCTTGGATGCCAATCCTTCCCCCTTTACAAGGCAACCCTCAAGAGACTTTGTAACTATTCCTGTGACAGCGCCAGACGTGGTGATTTAGAGTCTACCCTCAAAATGGTGGTGTGAAACTCTCCAACAAAAAGCCACTTCATGAGGAAAAGTACGAAGAGCGGGAGGTGATGGCTACGTAAGAGAAGAAAGCAATATCAAATCGTTCTTACTTTAGAAATGATTGGAAATCTTCACACACTGCTTCACAGCCAGGCCACTTGCATACGCCATGTCCATACAGAGGATGGCTATGGGGATGTTCCTCATGGGACAAACTGAAAGAAAACACACACAGAGGACAAGAGAATAAATTGGCTGCGCAGAACCATCCCACCAGACATACAAGGTAAGAGGAGGCAGCCCACGTGGCCGAAGGTGAACCAGTCTGTGCTTTCCTCTTCCTGCGGAGTTTACGAATTCCTTTTGCACGGCGCTCTATTTACGGCAAGCGTTAAATTTCAAAATGTGAACAGTCCAATATTATAAATGTACCACCACGTATGAAAAGTGCTGGACAGGCTTTTGTTAGAGGCAAACCCCTCTACTCAGACTGCAAAGGATTCGTTGAAAGGCTAGAACTTACCATTTAATCTACCTAATGAAAATGATACAATCTGTACTTGATTTTGAGATTCTCTCACTGTTTTCTACCCAGAACATTACATATTTTTCTCCTCCCTTCTGCCACAAGCAGTATTCCCAAAATTGTATAATCTTTTCACTGGTTAAGTTTATCAAGCAAAGAAGAGTGCAATTAAATAATTTAGAATAAAATAATTGAGAAAGACAAACGTATCCAAGTAGATGATTAACTTAAAAAAAAAAAAAAAAAAAGCTAATAGTGGCAGGAAGTTTCTATCCCTAAAATTACTAACACCAAGAGTGAAAGAAAACTTGGCAGGAACATGAAGGGGTTAATCCTCCCGTGGGGTTCCAATCAACAGGTAATGACTGGGCCACACGGATCCAGGTCATGGATGCTTTGATCCATGCCACGTGGCGCTTAGAAAAGTGTATCTGTTGTACTTGCTGATGGACCATATTCTCAAATATTTTCTCCATTAGATTTCTGCATCCAGACTTCTTTCCGACAAATTATTTTTACAGTCGTTTCCATAACCTTAGACTCTGTCAAATAGAAACATAAAACTGACATTAAGAGTTCCGTTTCGTACTAAAGCACACTGTCTTCAAGGAAAGGGCTATTTTGCAACTTACTCCACTGCCGCTGCCTGACTTTGAACTTCAAGCACACTGAATTATGATTTCACACACACACACACACACGTGCACACATACACACACACACACACACACACACACACACACGAGGCCTGTAGTTTATATAACCCCCAGGATGTGTAGTCATATATTTTATCGATTCACATTCGTAGGGCAGACATACACAAATGCCACTTGTCCCTGACTTATAACATAATTAATCCACAGTGAATGTGTTATGAACATTTAAACTGAGGGTCATGAATACCAAACACACATATACACTGAACAACACTTTATCAAAGATCCATAGGTCTCCCTGTGGCTTTTCAATGATTTGCTTGGAAATCTAATAAAATTTGAAAATAATAAGCTAGTTTCCCTGACAATAGAACAAAGCTGGGAAACAACAACAAACAAAAAATGCAGAAAACTAACTTAGGAAAGCACTGAAAGGTGCCCCCATGAGAGAAAAGAATAACACAAGTAAACTAAGGTAGTTACAGTGAGATTTCTAAAGCCCAATGATACAATGATATTCTCTGAGCAGTTACGAGGGTAAAATTCCATTGGACCAAAGGAAAGAATGACTACCTATCTTTGTTCTTCATCTTCCGATTTTTTAAAGAATAAAAGAGGTATAATATGAAAATAGAATTTAAAAAAATTACTGGCAACATTTAACATCCAAGAATCCTTCAAAGTACCAAGATTCTCAGAATATCTGAGAGGGAAGGATATCATTTAAAAAGAAAACTGTTCCTACCAATATCTTACAAGGAAAAAGAAAAAATATCCAACCATAATAACTCTTCTCTTTACCAGTTTTATTAACATTATTTAAAGTATTTTCACAATCCTAAATGCGTTAGTATATATTTGTTATAAAATCCTTGAAAAATCTTGAAAAGAAATTAACTACCCTCAAGTATACACACACACACACACACACACACACACACACACACACACACATTTTTGACAAATTAGGCATGAAGATTTGTATCCTTTTAAAATTTAGATAATTTTGAAAATACTCTCTCATGTTATCAACTATTTTGTTATCCTCAAAAGCTTCATTTACTGATGTGTAACAGTCTGTCATATACCATCTTAGCTCGAGCTATCTGCCAAAATTGATATAACCATTCCTCTATTTTGGACACTGAGATTCCCTTCATGTTTCTAATATTTATGAATAATGTTAGAAATTAAATTTTACCAGGCAAAACATCCCAGTATATAACTGATTTTTACTAGAAGATATATTCAGAGAAATGGAATCACTCAGTTAAATGAGTACTAAGTTTTAAGACTGACCATTAATACCCCATTAAGTTGCTCTTGAGAAATGCTACATGCCCAGTACACTCTCAGCCATTATACCTATTTTGTGTGATTCTTTAGGTTGGAAAATAGGAGCCTCAACTAGTTAGGATATAAAATTAGCATCATCAGTTAAAAACTGCCAATGGTTATTCTACTGTGCTTTGTGGGTTAAGCCAAGAGGGTTCTGAAAGTAATAGTATGAAAGAATGTACCAGGCCTTCACTAGAGGAATTTACAACTAGAAATAAAACTACATAATTCAGCACGTGTGCCACCTCCGCCCTAACCCCCGCCCCCCGTTTCTTGGCTGACTTATTTGTAAAGGCTCCTTGAACTGAATAAAAACTACTCTCCTCTAAGAATTTATTTTTGGTTCAACTTAATATCCTTATTTCAAAGAAAAGGACAAATGACAACTCACTAAAGCCTCAGAAGGATCACCAGTCACACCTTGAAGGCTAGAGAAATGCCAACTCCTGGCACACGTACGTATTTACGTACTCAGAGGACCTCTTGAAAACGTGCCTCTGCATTAAAAGTGTATTTTTATCATGAAAGCATTATACGTTCTTATTTTTAAAAGTTCACCTCATGCTGTCTTGGCTCCTCAACTTTGCCCCACTCTCGTCCCACACCTAACGCAACCCTACCCTGGCCAACACTGCGGGCACCCTGGCACATCACCACGCTGCACTCTCCTTCTCGTGGGCTCTAGTTTACAAACATGGAAACACGGGCTACATACTGCTGTCACTTGCTTTTCATATTTGGATACTTTAAAATATACAATTGTCTGAAATAAAGTGCTTGGCTTTGAAAGGAAAAAGAACAGGCTGGCAGTGATGTCCTGGTGGAGTATCTCTGCAAAGATACATCAGACACTCTTAACACTTGTTGCCTCTGGGGCGGGGTACTGGGCATTGTGGTGGGGTGGGGAGCAGAGAAATGGGATTTTCACTGTATCTTTTTTTTGTATCTTTCGAAGTTTTAATTTTGTGCATTGTAGGTATTTTTTGCTGTGCAATTGTTAAATATACGTATACACACACACACAAACACACAAACCCACACAGAGACACAGACACACGTGAGAAAATCAAGTGCTATGCAGGACTCGATTTCCAGACTGCCACTCGCCCTGATGCTGGTGTAGCAAATGCTGTATACTTGCTGCCCGTGTGGCTGCGTCTCACTTCTGGCCTTTCAGTCATTCTGGATGAAGCATCGTCAGACCCCACCAGCTGTACCCCTGAATGGGAACTTTTCTGTTTCATCAGAAAAGTGCAACAAGCCTTTATACCCTTACTGCCTTTCGGGACTTGCCAAAAGGGACAAGATGGGAAATTTTTAAAAAATGAGTACAGGAATTGTTAAACTTGAATGAATTTAGAATTTCATTTCCAGGATGAAACTTGATGGAAAAACGACCATCTCAACACATCTGACGGTCAGATAAAGGCTGTGAGCCCAATCATTTAAATAAACTGATTATGGGTAGCTCACCCATGTGAGAAGTATAACTTCTGAAAAGCTGCCAAGATCAGTGCTGAATAAATGCTGAATGAAGTGTTGAATAAATGGATGAATAAATAGATGTACTTGATTTTAAAGTGATTTAAACATGCTTGCCCCAAAATTAAACTTCAAAAATTTAGGGTCAATTGTTTAATAAACTATTTTTTACTATGAACTCCCAGGTTGAAAATTTTTAGGGGCAGGAATCACAACTAGTTCATCTCTACCCACTCAGTACCTAACACAGAACATGGGCTCAATAAATGTGAGACAGATTCATACAGACAATAATATTATTCTATTTAATGTCTGTGTGGATATATACTAAATTAATGTTTGCCTTTTAAAAAATGTCTTGAAGGTAAAGACCAGAATGATGCCAATCCACTTGAGAGGAGAGCATTCTGACACCTTCTATTATTTACTTTTAGTCCAAATATTTAAAACACAAATAGTACGCAAGCAAGAAAAGCCACATGATTTAAATTTCTCCTGATGACCCTTGGTATGTAAAAAATAGATATATTTATTAACACAATAACAGTGACGGCATTTCAGGTTAGAAAGAACCAACTTGCCATGAAAAGCATAACTACACAAAAATAGGTAATAATTCCTGACACTACCTAATACTAAATACACTCTGTATTATTCAGTATGATGTAATGGTGTCACTGACATTTATTTAAGACTTGTTTTGGTATTTATTCTTCCTATATCAAAGTATACCAGCCAGAGCCTTAATTTCAACACTGACTTTGGCCTTTGAGAAGATTTTACATAATGGTTATGGTTTTTCAGCGGTGACTATTCACTATGACCTTCCCAAGTTCATTACTTAGCCAAAACTTGAACTAGAATCACTGATGAAGCTAAGAACAGCTTCTTACTGCAGGCTGTAGACTTCAGCGGTCCTTACACTCTTAGTTCTGTCAGCTAATTCTCCCTGAGGTAGTAACCAAGAGAATCATCTCTGAAGGAGAGGAAAAGCACAGGCACCTCAGAGAAAAGGGAACCCTCCTACACCGTTGGGAATGTAAACTGGTGCAGCCACTATGGAGAACAGTATGGAGTTTCCTTAAAAAACTAAAAATAGGGCTTCCCTGGTGGCGCAGTGGTTGAGAATCTGCCTGCCAATGCAGGGGACACGGGTTCGAGCCCTGGTCCGGGAAGATCCCACATGCCGCGGAGCGACTGGGCCCGTGAGCCACAACTACTGAGCCTGCGCGTCTGGAGCCTGTGCTCCGCAACAAGAGAGGCCGCGATGGTGAGAGGCCCGCGCACCGCGATGAAGAGTGGCTCCCGCTTGCCACAACTAGAGAAAGCCCTCGCACAGAAACGAAGACCCAACACAGCCATAAATTAATTAATTAATTAATTTAAAAAAAAGAAAAGTAGGTAAACATATATATTTAAAAAAAAAAAAAAACAAAACTAAAAATAGAGTTGCATATGGTCCAGCAACCCCACTCCTGGGCATATAGCTGAGGGAAACTCTAGTTCAAAAAAATACATGCACCCCAATAGCCAAGACATCGAAGAAACCTAAATGTCCATCGACAGGTGAAAAGGATAAACTTCTTTCTTGTGTGGTATACGTACACAAAAACGAATGAAATATTGTCATCTGCGGCAACATGGATAGACCTAGAGATGATCATACTAAGTGAACTAAGTCTGACAGAGAAAGACAAATATCATACGATATCATTTATATGTGGAATCTAAAAAAAAATGATACAAATGAACTTATTTACAAAACAGAAACAGACTCACAGACATAGAAAACAAACTTATGGTTACCAAAGGGAAAAGGGAGGGGAGAGGACAAATTAGGAGTTTGGGATTGACATACACACTACTATATATAAAATAAATAATCAACAAGGATCTACTGTACAGCACAGGGAACTATATTCAATATCTTGTAATAAACTACAATGGAAAAGAATCTGAAGAAAAAAGAAAAGCACAGACATCTCGCTGTACCTCAATGCCAAGTTTCTTTTCCCCTAAAGGCACGCCTCCAGCTTTTCCTGTGCCCTGACCTACGTTCTCACATCTGTCTTCTAAGTCTCGTCCTATTTGTTTTTTCCCTTTTCCAAATTTGCCCTCTGTTTGTTTTCTCAATTTCTGATTCATCTGTAACAAAAGGCTACGTCTGTGCCCATTAGGGTTTATAACTTCTCCCCTTGCCCCCCCCCCAATCAACCCCAAATTATAAATTGTATTCCATTTCACTAGCATCTTGTTTGATATATTAAGTTATGGAAGACTGTTGGGCATTCTCTAATGGCTCAGACTGATGGAATACATTTTTCTCAGCTTCAATGAGGTATAATTCATATCCCATACAACTCATTCATTTGAAGTACATAATTCAGGGAATTCCCTGGCGGTTCAGTGGTTAGCGCGGTCCTTGACACTTTCACTGTGAGGGCCTGGGTTCAATTCCTGCTCGGGGAACTAAGATACCGCAAGCCACAGGGTGTGGCCATAAATAAATAAATATAAAGTACATAACTCAATGGTGTATATAAAGTATATAATGCAATATTCACGGGGTTGTAAAACCACCACCACAATGTAATTTTAGAACATTTTATATCACACCAAAAAGAAACCCTGTACCCATTAGCAGTCACTCCCCTAGTCCCTGCCAACCACTAATCGACCTTCTGTTTCCATACGTTTGTCTATTCTGAACATTTCATATAAATGGAATCGCATAACATGTGGTCTTATGTGTCTGGCTTCTTTCACTTAACATAACGTTTTGGAGGTTCATCCACACTGTAGCATGTGTCAGTGCGTCATTTCCTTTTTTATGGCTGAATACTATTCCACTTTATGTATCTAACACATCTTGTTTATCCATTCATCTGCTGATCAACAGTTGGGAGGTTTCTACATTTTGGCTATTGTGAATAGTGGTGATACCAAAATGCAGGTACATGTACCTGTTTGAGTATATGTTTTCAATAATTCAGGGTATATAACTAGGAGTAGAATTGCTGGGTCATGTGGTCATTCCATGGTTAACATATTAGCAGACTATTTCCAAAGCAGCTGCACTACTATTTTTTCAAAATAACTTTTGAAATCACATTGTTATAAAATAACTTTCAAAGTTTGATTGAGAGCGGCAGCATTGTTTGAGGGTTCCGATTTTTCCACATCCTTGCCAACACTAGTTGTCTGTCTTTATCTTAGCCATCCCAGCGGATATAAACTGGTACCTTTTTGTACTTTTGATTTGTGTTTGTTTAAAGATTAATGATGCTGAGCATCTTCTCCTGTGCTTATTGATCATTTGTGTGCCTTCTTTAGAGAAATGTCTATTCAGATCCTTTGCCCATTAAAAAAACACTGGGTTCTTTTTATTGCGGACTGCAAAAGTTTTTTTCATGTATATATTTTCTGCACGCAAGTCCATTATGAGATATATGATTTGCAAACACTGATTCCCATTTTGTGGACTGTCTTTTCAGTTTCTCGATGGTATGCTTTGAAGCACAGAAGTTTTAAATTTTGATTAAGTCCAAACTTTATTTTTTTCCCCTTTGCTTCCCTGAGCTTTTGGTGTCACATCTAAGAAACCATTGACTGATCCAAACTAATAAAGACTTCTTCCTATGTTCTCTTGCAAGAGCTTTAGCACTCACATTTAATCAATTTTGAGTTAATTTTTGTATTTTGTGTGAGGTAGGTGTCCAAATTCATTCTTTTGCATGTCGTCCCAGCACCATTTGATGAAAAGATTGTTCTACTCCAAATGAATTGTGTTGTGTGGGCACCTTTGCCAAAAGCCAAATGAACATAAATGTAAAGATTGGAGGGTTTTTTTTTTCTTTTCTTTTCTTTTTTTTTTGCTTCACTTTTGCTGGATTTCTTTTTCCCAAATGTACTACTCCCATTCTCAAAAGAATTTATACTCAAAATATAAAATAACTCTTGAAATCACATTGTTATAAAGTAAGTTTTGAAGTTTGATTTAGGGGGGGCAGAGATAAATTTTTAATAAAAATAAAACTTGAGCAGCTAAACATTTTAAGGAATGAGTGCCTAGGGACAATTTTTGTTTTCCAGATCCTGTTGATCATTTGTGTGCTGAAAAGTCTTTTCAGAATGTACTTTGTGCATCTCTCTGCCTAACAAATAAAGGGAGTGTAACTTAACCTTTTATTGAAGGTCAATAATATTTCTCTATGGGGAGGGGTGGGTGCCAGGTGAATGAAAACCTCATTCCGCATTATAGATGCGCTAAAAACCAGGAACCCTGCAAGTCATTTAACTGCCCTGCCCTCCAATTCCTCATTTGAAAACCAAAGGGGATCACACATGATGACCTGTGCTGCTTCTCCCAGTTGGGAACGCCTCCACCACACTTCTACCAGTTACGAAGATGAAAGAGGGTGTGGCACAAACGACATACCTTGTTATTGACAAGATGAATAAGGAGTAGGTGCTTAGTGAGGATGGGTTAAAGGAATGAATGAGATCCACGCCCTTACCTCTGCTGGGGAGCAGGAAGCTCTCTTCTTCTGAACCCTTCCCCACCCCCTGCAGATACATACACCAAAAAGCACAACTAATCCCCCTTTGCCCACTGGCCACCTGCCTCTTTCTCACCATGTTGTCTTTTCATCCATCCAGCCAATGTTAGTGCAATGCTCACCCTGAGGCAGGCAGCCAGGATACTAATGATGAACACCAGTTCTCTGACAAACCATATCTGTGCCTGTCTCTGGCTCAAGTCTCTCCTTGTCTGTCTGTCTGCTTTCCAATTCTTTGGTCTCATGTCCATGCGCACACGCTTCTTTGTGCCCACCCCGTAACACTGTCAGCCATGGAATCTTCCCCGCTCAGATCCATCACAGCCTATGATTTTGGTGACAAGGAGATGCTCATTCCTAGCCAAAACATGAAAGTACTCCAGATACCTCAGGTTTCCAGAAAGGTGTTCTCTTCATACACAGTTTCAGGGCTATCTATTAATAAAAAGTACTTTCCACTAAACTGTGATCATAACAAGAGCACACGTCAGCGGAAGCCACTGCTGTTTTAAAGCTTTTTCTTTCTTTTGCTTTAATTCTTTAACGACAACTTACACAAAAGCGATCCCACTTTCCTTCTTTCTCTTTTCTCTTTACTTTTTAGTTCTTATCGCATTTCCCTGCCTTCTACTTTGCTACCATAACCTACTCTCAGTAAGATTTTAAGTAACATACCAAATTTCTTAGGTTTGAATATGGGAGCCTGAATTTGATTTCGAGTGATGAAGTGATAACTGAAAATAAAATATCATCAGACTTCAGATGCTTTTACACTAAATTTTCAAGAACGAATTGATATCAAGTATTTGTAATATGTACAGTAAGTCTACCTGAATGAAACCAAACTAGTTGAGCTGGCTTTGGAACTTGATCACAGATGACCATATAAAAAAGAACAACGTAGATTCACAATAGCAGAAGAGATGATTACTTATATATCGAGCACAATTTTCCATCTTAGAGTTTTATTATTTGAATATTTTTCATACTAGAGTATAACTCCTCAAAACCAGCCAGGAGTCAAATCCCAGTCTCTTGCAGTAAATAAAAGGACAGGCCAAGTTTCTTCATGTGTTATACGGTAGCACCTGGGGGAAAAGGTCCTGTACCTGCCTTGGAAAGTGCAAATGATACGTGGGAACAGGGGAAAGGGTGACTCAAGCACTGTACCTCTTTTCCTGGTGCCTTTGTGAAAATGACCTTTCTCCTTTAACTTCCACTGAAAACACTTCAAGAAGCAAATGGGCTGCTTCTTTCATACTGAAGAGTTGGGACATGACTTCGGCGTTGCATTTCCAGCACGCTGCCTTAATCTGTGCTCATTTCAGAAATACTCCCTCCTTAGGTGTTTATTAATCAGGTTTCCAAAAGCAAGTTGGCAATCAGTTCTATAATCTCACCGCAAAGAGATGGGTGGGTGTTTTACTATAGCCCATTAAAGGGCCTACTCTAGAGCAAGGGAAGATGGGGTCCTCTGCAAACTGGGAGGCGCACACACATGCTTCTCTCTTTCCCTCTCCCACGCAGTGAGTCCTTGACTCTCCTTCCCCAGAACATTCATCACCTCAACTTTCTGCTGCTTTTCAAGTCATGTTTAATTAGAGGATTTCACATTCCCTTGTGATATGATATTCATGAGGAAAACTTGCAATTGGAGTGACCGTGAATTAGTCTATTAAGTGCCAGATTTGTGCTTTTAAACAATGATGGAGATTATTGTTATTATCTGCTCTCAATATTGTGCCTCGAGATGTGAGGGCTACCTTAAGTAACTTCACATCTGAAATACAAACTATTTACGTCCTTTTTTTTTTTTTTTTTTTCCTGGAAATAACAAATTATCCTGAAAGAAATACAGCGTCACCTTTCTAAAATGGACCCCATTAGGGCATGGGCAACTCATGTGGTGAGCTGGGTGACTTTGAGTGACATACAAATACCCTCGCTTTCGTAGTTATGGATTCACGCTCATGTAGACTGGAAAACAATTTTGACTAATACATTAGATTTGTGACTTCTCAGGGGTAGCTTTTTATAAACCCTGTTTAAGTTAATCAGTTTCAAGAAAAAGTAAAAACTTGTAATATGTATATGCAGGTATGGCAAACGGCGAAGAGGGCAAGAGAATGACTCAAAGATTGTTGCGTGGGATAAAAGGATTAAAACTGGATCTATAGGTAAGGACGCTCACTCTGCCTTTTTCCATCGCTATCAAAGACTAATGCTTCTCAAATTCTCTTATAGCTGTAAATCACCTGGAGATCTTTTTAACATGCAGATTCTAATGCAGCAGTTCTAGGGTGGGGCCCAAGACTGGGCATGTGTAGCACACGCCTGGATAACGCTGATGCTGTTGGACCCTGGAGCACTAAGGAGCTTGAGAGTTCCCTGTTCTGGATCTGACCTAAAAGTGAGCGTACTTACAGAAACGCACGTGGGCTGTCTTCTCTGTTAACTGTGGGGTGAAAAGCAAACTGGGGACGGATAAATATGGAAAGCGCAGACACTGGGCAACCTCACCAAGCAATAGGTACAAACTCATAAAAACTCTCACTGGCCCAAAGTTATTTAAGAATTATATGCAAGTCTTTTTTTTTTTTTAAATATAATGAAACAGGTAAGACTAAAGGAAGTTAGCACCGGGAAGAGGCCATCATTTCCTGTTTCTATTTAGCAAACAGTTTTACGTTAGCACGGATCTACTGAGTGACTTGGCCAGTGAATAGTGTTTGCCAGGTACTCCGCCGACCAGGAGTACCCCGGGGTAAACTGTTGAATCTGGGTTTGACAACAACTGAAAGCTTCACAGGTCCCAGACTCTAGGGCTGCCTTGGGTATCCTCTAAGCCTTCATGGCATCCCTGAACCTGGGAGGAGAGGATGTATGTGTGAAGAAGTAGGATCCTGAATTAACTATTTTAGGAAGGGGAGTGATGCTCTTGGGCTTTTCTAGGAAACCAGGGTGTATCATGAAAGCAGGGTTTCAATCCACTTGGCATAGTACCATATGCAGTCAAGGCCCCTCCTCAGTAAAGAGAGGGAAATCCTACCAAAATATCCCAATAGGTGATATACACGGACTCAACGGTGGCCCACACAATGTCAGGAAGAACAAGAATGCGTATTCCTACAAACCGGCAGATTTACTTTAATTTGTATTAGCCAAAAATACATCTAGCATCTCCAACTTCTGGTTTCACAGATATCATGTCTAAGGATGAGGCTTATTTTACTTAAATTAAAAATGAGTCGATTTAAAGAAAATAATATAAATAACAATAGTCATCTAAGCAGATACGGCAAACCTCACGACAGAGGGGCACACATTCAAATGACTAAACTTTCAGAAAACAAAAGTGCGTGAAGGAGTCCTCAAGGAGAGGCAGTCTGTAACTGCGTTTACTTCCTGAGTCGACAGTGACCCACTGGTAAGTCTCTTTAATTTGAATTTTCAATAGGGAAGGAAGGGCCTCAGAATTATCCTTGACTGATGGGACAAAGACCCACAAAACCAACAAGAGCACAGTGCAGTGTGTCGGATGCTTCGAGGGCTAGACCCTATCCTTTAGGACCAGGGAGCATCCGATGTGTAGACTATGGATGTTAAATCAGCTGCTTTACCAAAGGTAAGAACTTAAGGTTGGGGGCCATGATGACAGGTCATGAGTCTGGCAGTTACTCTCTTCACCATCCCCTCCAATCTGGCTCTACCTCCCTTTTCAGATACACTGGGCAAAACACGCCATCTTGATTCTCCGAAGCCTGTGGCACAGCAAGACAACGGAGCAGAGAAGGAGCGGGGGAGTACCTGCGGGCCGGTCGCTGTGTTCTGATCCATCACCAGCACAGAGCGGGTGATGACAAAGGCCGACTGCCTGTGTTTGCACGGTGACGAGTGAAGGGACACACAAAGGAAAAGGGCAAGAAGAGGCAGAGGTCCAGCTTTTGTTTCTGACACCCGTAAGGGCGATCGCTATGCTGAGGTTGTAAGTGAGAGTTTCCCACTGGCAGCATTAACGGTGGGATCTCGTTAAGAAAACAGAATGCTTTCCAAAGAGGGGCTGTGAGCAACTGTGTCAATACAGACATAGGGACCACTAATCCAAAAGATATTAACACCATTAGGCAGGCATGCGCATTATGTCCACGCAAGTGTTTGCACTGGAGAGTCACGAGGTCTGTGTGGAACCTTGTCCATATGTTAGAGGGAACAACAAGACCCAGAAAACCAAAGAGCATAAATGAAAGTTCCAACACTTAATTCTTCTCATTTAATTCTTGCCCCTGACACTCTGTGGAAGTCAGCACAAGCGTACTCCAGAAGCAGAAGAATCACGTAACAGAAGTGTGAGGGCCAGATGAGGAAGCAGGAGGTGAAGGGACAAGGGACTTAGAGAAATAAAATGGCTCAAAACCATTAGGCACTTGCATTTATGTTTCCTAAGAACTACTTCCTACTTTATGTCATTCCTTTTATGTCTCAGCAGTACAAGATGCTTCATGAATGGTCACTGGATTAAACTCTTCTCTGCCTTTGATTCAGCATTTTTGTTTGTCTGTTTGTTTTGGTTACTGGGGGGCTTTTTCTGGCCATGCCACGCAGCACGTGGGATCTTAGGTCCCCGACCAGGGATCGAACCCACACCACCTGCAGTGGAAGCGTGGAGTCTTAACCACTGGACCGCCAGGGAAGTCCCTCTGCATGTTTTATGAAACACCTACTTTGTGCTTAAGCATCGTGTTGGGTTCCTAGATCAGAGTCTATAAACTGGGATTCGTAAGAAGATCCATGGGAGGGTGCTAAGATAATATTACCATTTCTGTATGCATGTGTTAAGATAATATTAGAATTTTTGTATGAATAGATACTTGTGTACCTATGTGTATACATTTCTTACCTTCTTACTCTTTAATTTGTATACTGCAGGTACTATATTAAGCATGTATATAATTGATTAAAAGTATCTTTAGTAGGGGTGCATACTCAAAAATTTTAATATTCATGGGGTGACTAATCAAACACATTTGGAGGTCATTGGTATAGACTGTGACTAAGTTCTCATCCTCTCCAGAAGAGTTCTGCCCAATTCCCCAGGTGAGGGGAAAGAGAGAGAATTGAACAGACGGCTGGAACATAAAATTCTGTAATATTTGATCTGGGCCTTTGAGTATCAATAGAAGCTCAATGCTAAAAGGAATAGGATGAGAGAAGGCAGGTGACTAAAGCACAAAAAGCAATTTCAGACATAAAAAAAAAAATTTAGAAAGACAGACCCAGAGTACTTACAAATGATTTAAAGGCCAACATCAGGAATTTTTAAAAGGAATTTTGTTCCATGAAATAGTTCACATTGGGTCACAGTCTCAAGAATTGTTCTCTTTGAAATGTTGAGTCTTGGCACTGGACCCAGACTGTCCTAAAGACTAGTGAATAATAGTTATCAAGATCCCTCCTCTGTCACTTTGAATCGTAGAAGGGGAAGAATGCCATGGCGTCAGGACAGCCGTTGGGAGGTCCTACAGCAGTGGTTCTCAGAGTTCGGTCGCTAGGAACTTGTCAGGGATGCAAATTCTTAGGCCTCACCCCAACTTACCGAATCAGAAACAGTAAGACTAGGGTCCAGCAATCTGTAGTTTAGCCAGTCCTCCAGGTGATTCTGATGCGAGCTAAAGACTGAGAATCAATGTAACCAGAAATCCAAATATTCCCTCCTGTTTTGGAGCACATAAGTATCAATATCAACAAAGACTAACCAGGTACTTCTACAGCATCCGTGGCCAACGGGTAGCAACTACTATTAACGAGTTCCTGAGCCTTAATATCTCATAAATTCACTATATTCTGAACATGCGGTCTCTGCAACGAAATGCAGCACCAACCACATGCCAGGCTGGCTGTGCTAGATGACTGGGACGTAGCAATCGACAAGGGACATGGAACTTTTCCTTCCTGGAGTCCACTGCATCCAAAAATCTCACCTGATGCAAACGTGGGGGGGGGGGGTGGTGGAAATATAGACGCGACGATATTCCACCAGTGCTCACGTTTAACGAACTATACACTCCATCACATTTTGCCTATCTTCATATGACTGCATTATTTACACTGTGTTGGCAAGTGTCTGCCTCTGTGTTTGTCTCTCTAGACTGTGAGCTCCTTAAGGGAAAGACCTACGTTCGAGTCATCTTTTAATTCCCAGAACCTATAGAGTTATTAGTATGTAAATGCTCAATAAAGGTGGCTTGAACGAATAAATGACTTTAACAATAAACAAGAGTCATTAATATTTAATTAATTAAATCATCAATCATCATTTAGTATTCACGGAGCACTGCCTATGAGACTAAAACGTGTACGAACTCATTTCATCTATGAGGCCAGGCTTGGTAACATACCCATTTCACAGAGGGCGCACTGAGGCACATCAAGATTAAGTATGTGGAGTGGGCCGCCTGCCCTGGAATGCAGGCCGTCCGGTTGGAGTCCACACTCCTAACCACTAAACAACAAAGCTGCCCCCGCACTAATCGAGGTAAGAGCCATGATCTAGCAAAACATGCCTCAAGGTCTTTTGCTTCTGCTGTGCCCTCTGCCTGGGGAGCTCTTCTTCCCTGACTTCATGTCTGTTCAAGGGTCACTTCCTCAGAGAGGCTTTGCCAAACCCATTTATCCAAACAGTGACCTTAGCCCCACTCTTCCTGCTTCACTTTTTTTTTTCTTCAGATCTTAATTCTATCTGTCTTTTTATTACGTGATTATTTGTTTGTTTTATTTCTCTTCCACTGCAACATCAGCTCCATGAGGTCAGACTTTGTCAAGCTCACGGTTCTATCCCTCAAAGCCTAGGACACCTGGGACGGGGTTAGTGAAGTTTTGCAGAATAAGCCGATCTGCCTCAGTACTGTCTGGTGACTTCTGTCCTGCAAAGGCAGGATTTTTTTGTTGAACTCTGGACAACTTCCTCATTTATCCTTGTTAAGTTTCTTTTACTTCTGCCTGTACAATCCTCTAATTTATTCAAACACTACTGGATTATTCCAGCTCTCGGTGTCATTTTTTTTTTCTAATTAAAGTAAGCTGCCATTTATTTCTCACACTGATCTTTAACACGGAGACATCTTGTTCTTGTCGTAAATATGACTCATACGGAAAAATGTAAGTTGAATATAGGGGCTCATGTGTACCAGAATGTTTCCATCAATATTTCAGATATAAAAAGGAGACACGAAGCCAGAGATGCCTGTCCAATTTGAAGGTCTATAAGTAATTATTTCAGTGGAGTTTTTTAGCCTTTTGGATGTATAACCTGAAATTCCACCAGATGACTAAAATAGCCCCTCCTGAAAGCAAATACCACATCATTTACACAAACACTTTAGGTTTCTCTTTCCTTTTGCCATAATACACCTTCAAACTCAACATTCACAGCCAAGATGTAAAATACACACCCAGAACAGATCCTTCAAAGACAGACCTCAGCATATTTTTTTTAAAAAAGGAAAAAAAGAAAGAAAAGAAAGAAAAAGAGAAAGAGAAAGGAAAGGAAAGGAAAGGAAAGGAAAGGAAAGGAAAGGAAAGGAAGATCAACTTGCCATTCGACTGATTTCCTTGAAGACTATAAAAGGAATGAAATCTGAAGGTCATAAAAGTGTGCCTGGGCTTCCCTGGTGGCGCAGTGGTTGGGAATCTGCCTGCCAATGCGGGGGACACGGGTTCGGGCCCTGGTCTGGGAGGATCCGGGAGGATCCCACATGCCGCGGAGCAACTGGGCCCGTGAGCCACAATTGCTGAGCCTGCGCGTCTGGAGCCTGTGCTCCGCAACAAGAGAGGCCGCGATGATGGGAGGCCTGCGCACCGCGATGAAGAGTGGCCCCCACTTGCCACAACTAGAGAAAGCCCTCGCACAGAAACGAAGACCCAACACAGCCATAAATAAATAAAAATTAAACTTTAAAAAAAAAGAATATCACCAAACATTCCGAGAAGCAACTGGCCCTGAATCTGATCAGGGACCACTTCTAATCTCTTTCTTAAAAAAAAAAAAAAAAAAAAAAGTGTGCCTATTTGTTTAGGGAAGTCTTACAGGTAGTATAAATACCATCAGCTACAGTTGCTATAGGGTCTGTTTGTTTACCAAAAGAGAATACAAATAGTTACACAAAAGCAGAACAACACTTGGGTATATAAATGGAGAAGGCTTTGCCTTCTGGTAAAATTTCCAAAGTGCCTTTTAAAATGTTCCTGTTTTTCACCTTCTTCACTGCGAAATCTCTGTTTTCTAGATTCTCCCTCTTCAGTTTAAGCCCTCCAAGGAATGTCTCACTCTCAGATTTCTAAGGCTGGTAATGATTTGCTTTTCCTTTTCCCTTTCCCTTTTTTGAGATGTAAAAACTAAAACCACTAGCCCAGCAACCCAAACTGTACAATGAAAATAAGGTCTCACAACTGAAAACACAAAAAAAAAAAAAAGAGAGAGAGAGAAAAATAAAAGCTGCAGAGTTTATAGACGAATTCTAGGACAGCCATGTCATGCTTAAATTAATTCACGAACAACCACCCAGAAAGGTGTGTATGTATGTGTAAATGACTTTCTATGAACCAGGTATGTTTCATGGACCTGAATTATACCTGCTGGGTTAACCGCTGGCTTCTAAAAAATAAAAGGAGGGAGGTTAAGTGGGAAGGAAACCAGCAAGGCTGTTCTGGAATTTCTTAGTTGAGCGTGTGTGCATGCGTGTGCGCATGTGCACGCGTGCGCGCGATAACTCAGATCTGCCATTAAACAAACTGCACCACAGAGGCCGCTGTGAGTGGAGGGCTTCTCTTCATACTACATTGACCACGGTACCCACCAGGCACAGCCCCGGCGCCTTTCTGTGAATGGGACACGCTGCCATATGGACAAAGACACTGAACAAGCTGTACAAGTCCTGGCGACATGTGCCCAGGGGATTGTCCCGTAGTCACACCACCTGGGCTGTGGCAATTGTGCTCTGTCTGTGCAGAGGCACGGAGGAGCCCAGCAGGATGTTATTTCTGAGTACACACAAAAAGGAAAATTACAGTTAGGAGAATTCTCTGGCTAGCGTATCTGTTGCTCAATTCCCGAAATAGTTTCCCAGAGGAACGGTTATCTGCTTTATTCACACAGGCAGAAATGACAAGCTGGAACACATATTAACAATTTCCCTTTGTGAGCTTCCACTATTGTTTTAATGAGGAGAATATGCTTTGTAATATACTTAGGCCTTGACTGATCACAAAGGGGCGGGGGGTGGAATAAAGAAAGTGAGGACGGCCGTACACGTGTAGCCACTCACTTGTATCACCCGAGCGAGCAGGTCTGCACCGTGGTGCCTCCCTTGGAAAGAGCCGCAGAGCCAGGCTGCCAGGTGGCCCTGGTGCAAAATGGCATCTTGGTAAATCTTGAAAAAGGACGTGCCTTCCATTTAAGCCTCTTGGATAGGTTCCTCCTCACAGGGCCCCATCGCTGGCTGAAAAACATGGGACTCCTAGTTGTCATTTAAGCGAGAAGACCACTAGGAGTTTTCCAAGTCACACAGCGTTCAGTTGACGCTTGGCCTCCCTTTCCACTTTTGGATGGATCCATATCCACCAAAGAAAATTTTCTATTCAGTTAATCCAAGGGGTAAAGTGTACATTTCAACCAGACTCTTTTACAGGTAAAAGGGCAAAACCCAGTACAATGGGCTATGCCACCAGAGCTCCCAAAAGATGGGTCCTCACCGTTCTTCTGCCATATGCTTTCCTTTTCACCCTTGGTATGGAATAAACGTTAAGAAAGCTAACGTATACTAGGTGCTTCCACACAAGTGCAAGCACCTATGAAATACCTGGGTGCCAACCAAGGGAGAGGGTGGAAAAAACCCTATCAGCAAGAGCAACTGATCAGAAAAGAATGACTAACCTCTATAAGGAAAGAAAATGGGGGTTCAAAGCTGACTTTTCATGAGAAATCTGGCACATTGGACATGAAATGGCCCATGGTTGAGATTCATATTAGGCAGTATCCCAAGGGAGAAAAAAAATGAAAATCAACCGAATTTAAGAGAAACTTGTAAACCAAATGTGACTCTCCAGACCCATGATGTCATCTTATTGGAAAGTATTTATCATTTAAACACAATAAATAGAAAAAGATTTATAGGGTCTAATGATGCTGTGTTACGGTAAAAGGCATTTTATTGAGATAAGACATAACAGCTGTTTGAAAATAACAGTTGAGTTTTTCTTTTCATCACCCCATGAAGTGAACAGTCAAGAAAATCCATAAATTGATCCCCCAGGATGTGGCAGTATTTTCAAGGTGTTCTCCCTTTGCCCTCCCTGAATGTGTGGAATGACGGGAGGTGACACAGCACCATGGCACACCACTCTAAGAGAAGTTTTCCTTCTACTTCTAAAACCCAGAAGCAACTGGTTTCAAGCAGAAAGAGGAAATGATCACAGCTCTTCTAAACGTGATGATCGCCAAACACCCAGTAGCACTTTGGGGCATGAAATGTTGATAGGTCCCCAGGAGCGTCTTTCCGACATAAGCAGGGACAGTTTTGCCCTAAACAGGCGACTCCCCTTGCAGATAGACATGGGACAGTTGACGCTGCCAAGAGTCTGCTTTGGAGCAGAAAGCAGCACCTGAGTGTAGGCCTCTGCAATTGGCTGCACCCTTGTCTCTTTCTTGTCCCTACAACACCTGACAGGACATGCCCCGCCTGCTTTCTATATTCTCCACTTCTCGTCACCTGTGTGCAGCACCCTGCCTCCCCTCTTTGCAAAAAGATGCGGCGGGGGAGAAGAACGGGCCGCAGAGAAACGCGTGGGGCTTCTCCCTGATTATGGCCTAACCTTGGAAGGTTATGGTCTGGTTCTGATCCCTAAGCTCTATCCCCTGGAGGCTGTAACCCAGAGTCTGGGGTGGAGTCCAGGTGGTTCTGATGAGCAGAGTGGTTCCCATGTGGGAACCAGCAGAATATGGCAGCCACTGCAAGGACGTTAGGCTCGGGGACACCCTGGTTCCAATCCCTGCCTGGTCCCTAACCAGCTGGTTGGCTCATGCAAGTTATAAATTTCCTCTGGGCCCAACACTACCTGTACAAAGAGGACAGGACCCCACAGGGTTGTCGTGAGGATACAATGGGAAAATCAGTATTGACGCTTCTGTCGAGTCCTTTATGCATTGTGACTGGCACAAAGTAATAGTTCAATAAAAGTTAGCTGCCTGATCATCACCATCATATGCCAGCTTCTGATTCCTTCCAGCAGTAGCAGTACCTGTACTCTGCTGGCTCACACCGGAATCGCAAACCACTGGTTCTGTGGACTGGACGTGTCTGGGAGCATCATCAAAATGTGGGGGGAAATCTCTGTTCTTTCCAGCAGTGCCCAAACCCAGGTCCACTGAGCATGCTAACCTGCAGTGCTTCTCAAGCTTGAATGGGCACGTCAAGGCCCCGGGGACTGGGTTAAAATGCAGACCCTGATTCAGTAGATCCGGGGTGGGGCCTGAGAGTCTGCATTTCTAACGAGCTCCCACGTGATGCCGAAGTTGCTGGTCTACAGCCTTTGAGGAGCAAGAATCTAGGGTAGGCATGACAAATAGAAAATTCCCACACCCCATCTCAGACCAATGGAATCCAAACCTTCACAGGAGAGGCCTAGGAAGCAGAATATTTTAACAAATACCTGTGACATTATTATCATCAGGCAATCTGGGAAACACTGGTCTGATGGTTAACGTTGGAGTTGGCCAGCTTTTTCTGTAAATGGCCAGATGGTAAATGTTTTACTCTTGGTGGGCTATATGCTTTCTGCTGTGACTACTCGAGCCAGCCATTGTTTTGGTTTTTTTTTTTAACATCTTTATTGGAGTATAATTGCTTTACAATGGTGTGCAAGCCAGCCACTGTAGTGTGAAAGCAGCCATAGACTTTGTGTAAATGAATAAGCCTCACTGTGTTCCAATAAAACTTTATTTACAAAATAAGAAGCGGGCCGGGCTTGGCCGGTAGGCCATAATTTGCTGACCTGTGTAACAGATCAAATGCCTCAATCTCTATGGGCCAGAAGTAGCAGTGAGAATTCTGAGGACAATTTGGGACAACGTGACTGCAGGTTCTCCAAAAGAATCTAACGGGGAGGGAAGATTTGGGGTCACTAGTTTGCTCAAGTGCTTCAAATCAAAAGAAATACAAAAGAAATTATCTGATTTTCAAAATACAAAAAAAAAAAAAAACGGTTGAAATGAGGAAGACCTATTCAGAGTCACAGGACCTAGAGCTTACTACTTAAACTTCTGGCTCCAGAGGCGCTAAATATGAATATGAAAATATGCAAAAGCTAAATGCTTGTGTAACCAGAAGAGTTCTGAGACCAAGCTTCTAGAATGTTAGCGAGGAAACCAAGAGCACCAATATTTATTCATCAACAGAGGATTTAGTTTAAAAAATAAAAAAGAAAGAAAGAAAGGGAAACGAAACACCAAGCATGTCCACGACTCAAGAGTCCCTTGCCTTTTGAAAACAGAAGGGCTGGTCAACACAAATGTTATTGTTATATAGTCAAATCCACGGCAATATGTCAAGAGGCCACAAATCAAAAACAGAGACTGTGAATCAAGTGAAACTGTCTGAAAGTCCACGAGCCAAGCGTAAACCTTCAGGGGTTATTTGAAGGCAGCTGCCAGCTGGGAAGTGTGGAAATCGCAAGCAATTGGAATACACAGGGCTGTGTCAACAAATGAGAAGGAAAAGGAAGGTACCTTGCAGGGACAGAAGGCAGGTTAGGCCTCAGAGAGAGAGGTGCCCAGTGTGGGTCACCTGATTCTGAGAATATGACAGCCTCAAAGAAAGAAGAGGCTGCACAACCTGGGATCTCTCCAGAGTTTAAAGAAACGTTTCACCAAATGCTTAAGGAAAACCTTGGAACAAATATTTAGAAGAGCTATGCATCTGAGACACATTCAAGTTATAAAATATCTACTAATGGTGGTTGAACTAAAAGCAAAAAGCTGGGGAGGATCAGAAAAAAGGACTATCTCTGATATGGACTACAGAAGGACAGCTGAAACAGAATAGAGACCAGATGATGTGTTCAATGGGGAAACACAAGATTTATAAGGCAGGAAGGAAAGTCAGGATACACTGAAAGGAGGGAGAGGCTTGTTTTGCATCTGCCTGTGTGCAAATCCTGCATGGGGTCCATTTTTGTTCTTTATGTGCCGTTTCAGACCGTAAATGATTTATATTTTGCAAATCCTCTCCACCCACCCTCCCTTCGCGAGACGCCTAGGAACTATCTGTATCCACCTTAACAGAGGGAACTCTAGGATTTTGAGTCAATACACGTTTTGTTGAATTGAATTTTTAAAATTTCTTCTAGGAGCACTGATTTTTAATTTATCATAATTACGTATTCACTTCTATACTGAATGGAATCTCTAAGTGCTGTTTGATGAAGTAAAAGAGAGACTTGAATTCGATCTCGGCTATGCCGCTAACGAGCTCTGTGACCCTAGGTCACTTATTTAATCTTGATGATTCAGCTTCCTCACCTGTAAAATGGGTATAATAAACCCTGCTGTTTCCCAGCAGTCACGTGGCTAAAATGAGCCATCCCTCCAAAGGTAAGAGTTTAGCCAGCTGCTTGGCACAGAGAAAAAAATGCATTAAATGAGAGTTTCCTGCCCTTTCCCTAGTGCACCATAATATAATGTGATAGTCAGAATTTTAATTCAGGCAATTACTTAAGTAGTAATTGCTATTTGTATTTACATAGCTGCTTTGATCCAAGAAGCTCAAAGGGGTTTACTAAATTTAGCATTTTAATAAATGTTTCATTTGCACGCCCGTTGATTTTGTTTACCCACACCAAAACTTGGAATTTCCTAAAGCGAGATAGTCAGACAAGTTACGGAAACGAGATAGTATCTTCGTGTTTACAGGTATCCCTGTTTTGTCTATTTACCAAAGAAGTCATGACGCCCTGGTCTTGTGGAATTAAATGACAGTAAGAGGTATGAATGTGCCTGCTTCCCTTTGTAGCTCTCTTTAGCTCCTGCCTGTTGAATTTCATTCCCACCACGCTTCTCTCAGGCCCTGACAACAGAGGCAGGTTTATCGCACCAATGAATATATACATATTATACATATATATTTTTTATATATATATAATATATATATAAAATCAGCACAATAAACATTCTTAAATTCTCGGAAGGAAATCAAAGCACGAAGCATGGCGCCAGTGCTGCATTCTCATGACGCGGAAGGTCCGTGACTGCACAGGGACAGGATCTTAACAAGCCCTGATGGGAGCGATGGCAATCGCCTCACAAATCACATGGGCCGCTCCTCCCCTGAAAGTGCTGAATATTGATACATGTCTCTACCCTGCGCGACGGGGAAGTGGGTTTCTATTGGCAATCTTTACCAAAGTGTGTTTTTTTTTTTTTTTCCCTTCTCTACACTCAAGGGTTTACCCTGAATGATTTAATTATAATTTTCCTTGTGTAAGACAAATTAAAGAGGAGAGTAGGAGTGTCGGGCCAAGCACATGATTTATCTCCTTAACAGATTGCAGCTCACCAAACCCCAGAGCTGCTGCTGCGGCGGCTGCTCACGGGAGCCCGAAGGATGCAAGGGGGCGGGGGAGGTCTTCCACATGGCACGGAAACACGCGGCCCAGTCGTGATTGGGAGACGTCTCGCAACTTGAAAAACACACCAAAACTCTCACGATATTACCGTGGTCCGATGAAGTTCCACACAGAGCACTCCCAAGTCCTTTCAGAAAGAATCCTTAAAGCTGGTAACCTAAGCTACAGCTCCAGGAGCACCGGGGGGGGGGGGGGGGGGGGGGGGGGGGAGTGGTGGGGAATATTACGTAGAAATCAAGGGAGAGCTTCGAAAGAGATCCATTTCACAAATGCCCTTGGTGAGTAAGGAATGAAACTTCTCCAAGGGACTCCTGAGACAAATGACAACTCACTGTGTAAGTGAGAACATATTTCGATAGTGACAGCTTTTTTTTTTTTTTTTTTTTTAACCATCTTCCACTATTTCAACAGTAATACCCCAAGAGATTTTAAAATAAACCCTCAGAGAGTAAAAACACTCATTATAAGTCCTTATATACAAAGCTGGCTAACTAATAATTGAATTTCTAGTGATCAATTTTTTAAGTCTGTAAGTTTTTGACGTATCTTTAACCTAAGGTACTCATTTGGCAAATTTGCTACGTTCAGTTAAAATGTGCTGACTAGAATCTGTTTTAATCCAGCCATGCCTAGGAACCTCCCAGGTAACAGAAACTGAGAGGTCCAAGAGGTTAAGCAGTTGCATATAATTTCATAGTTGCTTCTTCTTTGCATGAACAGTTGGAAAAGTCAGCCTGTTTTTATATCCAGATTAAGGTTCAGTGGAATCTAAATACTTTTCTGATCCTTATTCTAATGCTGGTAGGTAGTATAAATGAAGATTAAGCCCAACTTTTGTGCAGACACATAAGGACCATAAAACGAGAAATCCAACAAACTGATTCTCCTAGAATTAGACTGTCTCTGAGATCCATTTACTTTCGAATGCACCTGAAGACATGAAAAGGGCTATTCTTCTCCTATTCGCCTCCTTGCTAATCTACTACCTGACTCCAGATACATAACCTTTTAGAATGAAACTGAGCATGGTGCATCTAAACAGGGAGAGTTTTCTGTGTCACAGGAAATCTGTGCAGGCTCCACAATGGCTGACAAGATTACAACAAATACCTTAAGTGCATCAGTTGGCATTTTTCAGCGTATGGCCTCCTGCTCTGCCTATGGATAAAGATGTAATTCGATCCCTCTGCAGTAAATGGACAGCGTCAACCTCAGGATACCGAAAGCAAGTAGAGCAAAGGACAACAGCCTAGAACCTTTTCTTCAAAAGCTATCTAAAGTCTAGTTTGTTTGTTTGTTTAATTACAAAGGCATTCTAAGAGATTATAAAGCGAGAGCTAAGACTGGTCTCCAGACATATAAATCTATCCTCACTGGAAACAAAAGAAGCCACATTTGGTCCAATGGCTCCAAATTAATTCTTACTGCCCACCATTCTATTTTTCAGGCTCTTCTAAACCAAAAAGTTATAAGCATCTTTTAGTCTTTCTGTGTCTGCCACAGAAACTCTAAAGTGATTTTAAAAGGACAGTTGCAAGTTTTGGCTAAAACATATATAATCTCATCTCTGGAAACCTCTCATGGTTTTTACGTTGGAACGGTGATACACACAAACACACACTCACACAAACATTCATATACTGTTTTCTGTGTTTACTAAGCTCTAAATGGATAAAATGTTGCTGGTATAAAGATACACATCTAATTAAATCAGTGGGCTTCTTAATGTTCACTATTTCAAGAAACACATTAAATTATATGTGTAACTGCTTAAGTGAAAGATAAAATTCAAAATCCTTTCACTGGGTCACTTTTATTAAAAAAACCAAAATAATCTGGTTTTCCTGATGGAAATGACACTTACTATCACCTATTACTTTTGAGGTTTCTTTCCTTCTGTGGGTGGACACTCTGCGTATGAAATACACAGGAAACAGTTTAAAAATAGTAAACCGAAAAAAAAGTTTTATATATATTTTCTACTTTGGAAAAGCACTGAACAGTGGAACTAATAGTTCTGCGTGCTAAGGTATAATAACATGGATTCACAGCTTCCTTTTCTTAGAGCTGTCTTCTCACATGATATATTTTGGATCTCGCAATCAACCTCAGCTTCAGCTAACATCCAAGTGAAGCTCCGGGCAATTAAAAAATATAAAGTCTTAACTTCCAAACAGGAATACAGAAATTGAGTCAATGCTACCATACGTCCCATGAGCAGGAGAACGTGGCTGTGTATGCTTGTGTGTGTATACACGTGGACCCCTTCCATCTCTCCATCCCTCAAACCTTCACTGACGGTTTCCAAAAAAAAAAAAAAAAAAAAAAAAGGCCAAGTACTTTGGGGACACGATGATGAAAAAGATGGGCTCCCTGCCTTCAAGGAGGGCAGTGCAGAGTAATGTGCGTTCTACCTTTTCTCAAACCGTTGATTCAACACAGCCTACAGCAGACAACGCTATTCCCTTAGAAGATGTTTAAAGCCAAGGAAATCAGCTTGTACGGAGCGGACACTTGGCAGTAAGAGTAATAAGCCTGGAAGCCTGGAAATCCACCCCATCCAATGAGAGAGCAAAAGACTCTGCCTGAGTTCCTAAGCTCAGGTTCGATCTACATAAGTGCTAATTCCATGTTGAAAAGGTGACAATAATTAGATGCTTCACACCCACACCATACTGAATACACTGTGAAGTAATTATATGCACACTCCAGTCACATGGATCCAATTAGAGATCACCAAGATATGGCGAGGCCGGGCCACCCACCCCTCCGCGTGAAAGACAGCTTTGGACACATCTCAGATGGGCGTTCCTACCTTTCCCTTTTGGGAGTGTGGACTGACAGCTGTCCGTTGGTAGAGGCGTGTGGGTTCATTATTAAGGAGGTCTTGGAAGGTGCAGAGGAAGAGACACATGTCGTGGTCAGATCCAAACTGCTGTGATTGTTGCCCGTGGTTTCTTCTGTCGTATGAGCACTTGTCACTTCTTTCCAGAGCTGCTGCAGTTCTGTTGGAATCATGCCTGAAACAAACAAATTGGATAATTAAATCAATTAACAGCTAATTCCGTCCTCTTCAAACAGTAATTAAATCAAAGAGTCAGTAAACAAAGCCTAGTGTTGGGGGGAGCGGGTTTGGTGCGCTCAGTTTTTTTCCTTCCCTCTCAACTAAGGCAAATACGGTAGGAACGAACGTGTCCTCCCCCTGAAGTGCCCTCATCACACATAAAAGACACCCGTGAAAAGGATTCAAAACACAGCTACTTCTTGCAAAGACTGTATGCCTCCATCCAAACTGTTGTTTCTAAATCGCTGGGGGGGAAAAAATGCAGATAGATGTTACTGTATTTTTAGACACAAAGAAGGGCTCAAAATAAATTTGTTCAACTATACTATTATGACAACACGAGCCACAAAATGAATAATTTTTGTGCTTAAGCCTTAAATGATGACAAATAGCTCTGTTATTAAATACAGTTTTTATTAATCACTTTTAGACGTAAATTATGAATTCATATTGTCTTCCTGAAATGCTTTTCAACTTTTAACAGTCAAATTGATTATACTATGATTATTTCATTAACACACCTATCTTCCTCATTAATTTTGGTTTCTTGTACCACATGCTTAATTGATGGATGTGTCTACTGAAAAACTGTGTAACTTTTTATACAAGTAACACTATTATTACTGTCATTTCTTAGATCCATGCTAATGAACCATTGCAGAATGAAATGAAAACGTGAAAGAAACTTGGAGCAGTAAAGTTCTCTTGTTTTTAAGGGGGTCACAATGGACATGGGTCTTAGGCAGTAAGTGTCAACTTGCTTTTTTTTCCCCCAAGAAGAGATACAATCAGGATGCCAATCTCACTATTGTGGGCCTGCAGCCTTTATTCTGGCGGCATGCCTCTACAGCCCAGTATTTCCAAATCCTACCTCAAGGCATATTCTAGTGCGTACACACAGAGAAGAAAAATATTCTGAATGGCAACTGACAAAAACAACAACCTAGGAGGACAACCTGGAAGAAATCATAGGCCCTGGACACCACAAGGCAATGCCGCGTTAGAACTGGACGTCTGGACCACAGTTCATTGTTTCAATCAACTGGAACCCAGCTATCCGAGAAAGCCTGCCACTTTCTAACTATAGAGAGCAGTAACCGAAACAGGCTTGTTTCTGACCAAACCTAAGGGTACTGAATTTAAAAAGAAGGCTGTGCACATTACATTCATTTGAAACACGTAATAAAAAATGCCAAGGTCTAAATTTAATTTATTTTTGTCATTTAGAATACAATGGATAGATAATCATCTCAACGTGATCAGCCAAACATCTTTACTTTGCTAAACTGTTAAAGATTTTAATTATGCTAGCATTGGAGAGCACTGGTCTAATGAGGCGATGGACTCCAGAGAATCCGAGTGGTTAAGAACTGTGAAATGAGTCTGATAGGATTTTTTTATATTCACCGTGGATCGTTTGCATATCAAAGAGGAGTAAATTATTGCACAGCAGACCAATAACCTTCCCCGCCTTTCTGAGAGGAGCGTTAACAAAACCAGTTGGTCTCTCCTAACGGTTCTCCACGAAAATGTTCAAATGCTCGAGTCTTTGCAATTAATAAATATTACAAAGGAGGCTTCAAATGATACATTAAGTGGTCAGATATTCTTCGAACGCATCCTCGACAGCCAAGTCGGGTTTCTTCTTCCTTCATAAGAATCAAATGCCAATTATATTTTGATGGATTTTGTCCCAAATGAGCGTTTAGTTATTAGGCATATTCAATTATTACTTGTCCCCTGAAATTAAACCTCGGAGGCAAATTAAACAAAGGGAAAGGTCACCACACAATCCCGTGTCCGGTTCTGCCGCATCTGGGCTATTATTTTCCAACACCTTGCGAGGTGACACGTGGGGTGTGTCTGTAGCTAACAGGCCACCGCTGATGTCTGCACACCAACAATTACCTGCGAAGATGGCTGACCCTCCGACCACTATTTATTCAACTGAAACAATAGTGAATAGGCTTGTCTGTGGATGATAGCACACTGATATAAAGCCACACAAGTCAACACCCAGTTTTATTTTCTGGGGAGTGAATACACACGAAAAGAACAAGCCACCTATTTTTCAACTCAAACTAATTGATTTCTGGGTCAGGTGCATGGGAGGTTGGAAGGAAGAACACACCACGGTTTCTAACAACTGTGTTAACACCTTCCCCTCGACAGAAGCAGAACTTTGAAGGTGTTTCAAGAGTAAGCTGTTTATCCAGCAAATAAAGACAAAGAGAAATGCCCTGTTACACTTGTTATGCCCACAGAGTACAGTAATGCTACTCCAATAGGCTAGCAAATCAGTTCCCTCGCCCAGAAGGAGAAACGGTAAATAAAACAGGAACTCGCTGACTGACGAGGCATCCTTCTGGGTCAAATTTCGATGTGATAATAACGGTGAAGAACATTGCCATCACACTCACAGAAAGGCAGTCAAATTGGTCTCCTCCATCAATGTTACACCTTGTTAGTGATGTTAAACTGTTAGTTCAATGAACACTATCTACCAAAGGATGCTGTTATTTGACAGCCGAGATCTCATGATAGAATTGTGACAGATAAAAGGTAAGCTAGTCACTCATCAGACTAAATGGACAGCAAATGTCCAGAAAGCATGCATTTCTTCCAAAAAATGGTACATAGGAATAACAGTACCAAGTTAAACAAATCCATTAACAGGTACATCAGCAGGCATGTAATTTTCTCCCAGCTATAGTTTACATTTTAAAGCATTAAAAAGTCAGAATGATACTAAAAGTGTATGGGATTACAGGTGCTGAGGAAGATGAGATGATTAAAGACACCAAGGGAAAAACAGACATGCTAAAAATGTAAAACAGAGAGAACATCCTGCAACAGCCCTAAAAACATCCAAAAAAAAAGTCCTGCTGTTTCATAACCTAAAACCTCCGGGGTGGGGGGGAAAGAGCCTTCAAAATATTACTCTCTGTCTCTTCATATACTTTGATATTTCTACATGCATGTTTAAGGCAACTTAGCCAAGACCGTACAGGTATGTAAAAGAACCATGATGATTATATCCAGAAGTGGGCATCACCAGCATTTTTAACACATAAACCCTGTGCCTTGCTACATTTCTTTTTCCAGGACAATTGGCCCCTTCATTATAAAAGAAAATGCAGACACAGGTTTAAAAAATGTATGTTGCGGGGACAGCTGACAGATTACCGTTCACGGAACTCAATTTTACAACCCCAGGTATCACTGGCTCCAAGACAGAGCTGATCAACCTTTTTTTGTCCTTGTACCTCCATACCCAGGTGACCACGTTCAAGCAAGCAGAAAGTTGATTTAAACCTCATAATGACATCAGTTTTAAGCCATCATCTCTCTGATAAAAAAAAAAAAATTGTGTTGTAGTCCAACATGACTGAATTCTCCAGCCACTTTGGGAGAAGGGTTAGGGGAGACAAAACCAACCTCCTGATTCCAGGAGAGATGGCAATGACACTGGTGGTTCACTTCACTGGGAGAAATATCTACATTTGCGTTTATGCATCCTGGGCGCACACAAAGGTACCACCTTAGACTGTAAATATGCATCGTCTTAATGTCACGGGGGGCTAAGAGTCAGAGCAGACTGCTAAGCATATCAATCAATGCCATGACTAGTAAATTACCTACTGGTGTCTCTGATATGTTACTGCAGAGATTACACTTCATGCATCACCACATTCATTTCTTTCACATTACACATGAGCTTGTCTTGTCACTGCCCAATTGCCCTCTTTTGGACAGCTTAACTGATGTACTATAACAATGAACCTTAGTGCACAAACTTAATAGTACAGGAGCAGTGGGAAAAGATGGGCAAGGTGGAAGCGGAGTCCAGTGGGTGTGTCAGCCCAGCGGGTGACGTTGCCAACAATAAACCCAAAGATGTAACTAATGCACGTTATAACATTTCGCAAGCACAAAAATGCATTAGCCCATGTGTCCTCCCGCCCCCACCCCGCCCGGCACTGCTCAGTTACCAAATCTTCTATTTTGACAGCAACGGAGATGCTGATTATATATTGCGCGGATGAGCAGTATTGACAGAAGGGGGAGGGGAGGCAAGAGGGAAGTTAAAGGAGGAAAAAGCCCTGGTCTCAACACTGAAAACATAAACACAACCCAAAGAACCCCAGGAGGGACAGAAGTTGGGTGTGGTTGACTCGGGAGAATCAAGATTCCACGCACACATGCCTCACTGGCTCCACCTGACACCAAAAGTTACTGAACACACGGCCATGCCTTCAGCACCATGAGGGGAGAAAGGCGTTCCATATTTTGAACCCTTTCATAATGAAACTGAATCCAAGATACCAAAGGCTTTAGCTACCAGCCTTGAAGGCACATATACACATACATCCGAGTCTACCATGGGCCTTGAGGAGGCAAATGAAATCTACCACACCCCATACGGGATGGAGGAATTGTATTTCAAAACACGGCATGACTCTTCTTTCCTTCCTGCCTTTCCTTCTTGCTGGTTCTGAATAATCCATTTGTGTATCACATTGCACACACATGAAAGTTACGAGTTGTTTAAACCCAGAGGATGTCCTAAAAACAGCTAGAGTACTCATTTGTTTCTGACGTCCAACACCCATTGGAAGAACATGCCAATGGCTCTTCCAAAGAAATTTTTAAATCCATGAAATCTTGTTTCCTTTTCAAAGGGCTCCAGTTTTCGAAAGAGAGCTGGAGATGGACAGGCCGCCTGTTCTGACGCGTATAGAACCAACGGGCTCAAAAACCAACCGTCAGGTGAATACAAAAAGGAAGAAAAGGGAGAACCCAAGAGAAAACCACCTTGGCTTTTGTAACAGCAAGAGATGAATCATAATCGTTTACAGAAAAAGAAACCTGAATTTCTCCCTAGATATTAAAAAGTGGCATTTCTAAAGCATCACTACGATTTAACACAGAGCAAGTTACAGGATGTACAACACATCTTAAAATGACTAACAGAAGCCTTCAAGAAAATGCATCTGTGATTCCAAACTGAAAACGCGAGAAGATCTGATTGAAACGCTCCCTCAGCCAGAGCAGCACTGCCTTCTCTTACTCTAAGGACGTGCAGTATTCTGATCCTGCTAAGCCTCCAGATCACCCTAGGTCTTCCTTTGGGTGCTGACGAGCACTCTGGCTTCTGGAAAGGTCCATCACTGCTCCCTGATCCGGCTTTGCCTCCGAGTGTGTATCGGCGTGTTTTAAACGGACAATCTCCTTCACGATGAGCTGGAAGAAGACGACCCCACCCCCGTCCTCCGCCCCGGAGTCTCGAGAGAGCAGCGCCTTCTGTACCATCAACGCTTACCTTGAGCAAGGGGTTGGAGGGGAAGGGCAGGCTGCCCCGGCTGGATTGTTAGAAGGCCTTGGCGCTGCAAAGACAGAAGGTGTTGCTGCTGTAGCTGCTGCATCTGTAAAAGTTGCTGCTGGAAAGCCAACTGCTGGGTAGACACCTGCTGTTGCTGGAAGAAATCAGGAAGGAAAAAAAAAAAAAAAAAATGAGATGGCCACTGCTGGGGGAAGGTGAAACGTATGGACATTTCCAAACACACTGTGATCCGCCAGGACTGAGAGCGGTCACTAAAGTTTCGCGGAGGGCTCGGGGTCAAGGCTGCTTTCAAAGGGACAGGACACATCGCCTCCGAAGAGAAGCGAGGGGCTGGGTGTGGGCCCTTTCTGCGGCCGGCTCCCATAGGAAAATAATTTGACAATCGAGGCAGCTTTTGCCTACGGTTTGAAAGGCCTGAGTTCTTCTAGCCAAGATGTAGACTCCTAGACTCTGAAATTTTTAAGTAGACACAGGAGCAGCAAGCAGGCTATAGACCACTCCAGGTCTGGAGGGATTTGAACCCTGAACCTCTGAGGTGTGAAGGGACAAGTTGCCTCCATCCCGCCTGTGCGGGGAGAAGCTTTTAACTACTCTGTTTATCACTTCTGACATAAATAAATGAGAAAAAAATCAGACCTTTGAAGAAGAAAAACTTCATCTAATATTGTTAATTAGCCATGACAAACGATGAAATAACATTGTAAATCTTTCATAGAAACAGCCACTAGATTTTAATTACACACATTCATAATTTAGCAAACAACATCGTGCTCGGCTGTGAGTGTTTAACATGAAGGACACTTTAAGCTTCAGATGCCTTCGCTTGGCTTGAGTTTCAGAAACCCCGAGGTCGGCTTGCTGGTCCTGCTTCCCCGCCCGCTTTGTTCTTGCAAAGAAGGGGCTTTGCGAAATGATAAATATCTTTCTGTTGATTGGATAATGACAGGAGGAAAACTTTTGTTGTGTAAAACATCAATACATCATTCCTGTGTTTAGCAGGTCTTGCTCCAGCCAAAAAAATTAATGTAGATTTCCTCAGTAATTATCTGAGTGATAGAAAGATAATACAGTGCACTATTACAATAAATAGAAGGAAATTATCTAATATCCTTAATCTGCTAGGAATCAAATCGAGGTGGAGGTCTTAGCCACATTATGGCTAACAATTATGAAAGGAAAATTAACCCTTCTTTGGGAAGGGAGCTCTGGAGCCAGGAAAAAAAAAAAAAAGAAAGAAAAAGGTTCTTTACGAAAAGAACAAGATACGTTTTCCTAATTCTGAGTAGTATTCAAAACATCAGAGACGTTCACAACCAAGAGGACAATACAACTCTTTCACAGAGCTTCTCCTAACTACACTTTACAAACAACTGCATTCACTTAACCTAACACATGACCTTGATCTGATACATCCATAAAATGGTATATATATCAAGACCTTCTGATGTAAAGTTCAAAGGAGGAGAAAAATGGTGGTTTCCTTTTGGTCTCCATGTAGTTTATTTTACAGTAAAAACCATCATTCTCATATTAGCAACCAATTTCAGACTTACTACCATGCCACTGAGAAAGTTAATTGAGTTTCACTCCAAAAAACAAATTCTATACCACTAACAACAAAAATTTAAATAAATTTAAATGAAAAGCCAGTGTTTTCATTTGAAGAACAGCATGCATAAAATGACCCAATTGTTTTCACCCCTTCCCAAGTTATCACATTAATGTAAGAGCCAATGATAGTTATACTCATGTCAAAATGATTTTTTCACTTCTTCAACAGGTATTAATTCACGACGTTTAGAAAAATGGGTGAGGGAAGGAAGAGAAGAAAAATAACATTGATACAATAAAAGATCAGGGAATTAGCTCTTGTTGAAGGAGAAGATCATGGGGCAGGGAGGGTGCTGGAGTTTGGGGAGAGTGTTTCCCATCTTACTGTAAATGAAATGTTTAGAAGTTGTGTATTTATATAAAATGACTGATGGCTGTTCTGTTGTCTCTGTGGCCATCCCTAGGAAAAGCTCATGAGAGCTGTCCGCATTTGAAAAGTCAGGATATAAAAGTATACAAGGCCCATTGTCCAAAGAAAGAATTTAAAAGCAACACTGGTTGCCAAACTGTGCTCCCCACCCAGTTACCAAACACAGGATACGAGCCCGTTTGTTTACTTCTCACAATTGAATGCATACAAAAAAGGTCTCCGTGCAGTCCCCTGGACAGGTCAGTAGTCGGTGTTAAAATGCTAAAGTGCCCTGATAAACCTTGCATTTCGAATCCCCTCCCTAGCGCTGCAGTCAAAGGTCTGTTTTGCTTTCTTCGGCTCCTCCCTACTGCCTAACATAAACTGTCATAACTGCCCAGGACAAACGGCCCTTTTAAAACAATCAACTTAGCCTACCTCACCCACACAGGATGGGATCTTTTTTTTGTGGCTCGACTTAAAATCAATTCTGCCTTCTCTTTTCCACACCCGTCCTGTCAAATAGTCGTGAGCCGTCACCTAAATACCAGCTGTACTGGGGCTACAGAGCACCCATCTCCCAAGGAAGGTCTTAGGTCTAAACTCAACGTGGGGCCTTGAGTTTCTCAAGGAAAACATCTCAAGGCAACTTTAGGGGAAAAAAGGAGACTAAAGGACGTTGTTCTGGCCCAGGATCAACTGTCTTACTGCAGAGGTGATCAAAAGAGGGGACAGGGCGGGGGAGAGGGAGGGCTGACGATTCAAAATAATGAGCCACTAATGACCGGGGATTCAGTAAATTAATATACTTGTTCCATCTGTCAACATCCGAGTTCAAACCCTGTTAAAATCCTAACCACCAATCCACATCATGAAATTGCTACCATGTGACTTTATTTCATGGTAGCACAAAAGGCCTACCACCTGCATGGTAATTTCAGGAGGCTTCCCCCCTTACCTTAGGGAAACAGGGCTCTCCTCATCATTGTTACAACAGGTCTCGGCCACATCCAGTGGCACTGTGGACACACCGCTAGAATCCAAGGAGACATGCCCGCTGGGCATGTCTGGGTCTGGGTCTACCCACCCTTCAGGATGTGAAGGCAACATCATCTTTGCCTTTCGAAATGGATGGCAAAGGGTGACCACCACAAACGCAGCACCCTGGAGATGCCAAATGCTACTACAGTGTAACCACCTTCCCCTGGTTCAGATACAAAGTATTCCCCTTTCTCCCCGAAACTCCCTTCCCAAATTCTGACACCACCATCGTCTTTGTGCGCCCGAGATGCCCCCTTTCTGACAGCAGCAATTTGGGAGAGTTAACTTTTATCCTTCCTTCTGCTGTGTAACTTTCGGCTTCATATTTCTTTATGTGCCCTCTGAGCTCATCTGAACTTTCATGTTCTCCCAGCATGCAGACGTGCATTCCAAACTATGTCTAACAGACCAAATAAGAGGTTAATAAGAAGTGGCAACAGAAAGGAAAAACACAATCCCTGGTAACTGATAAGAATGACAGTGCGGCCCTTTTTTGTTTGTCTTCAAATATAGAGTTAAAGATCTTTAAAAAACTAAATTTTGATGCCTTTGAAAAGAAAGAAGCACAAAATAACAACAGGGGGTTATTGCCTGCGAGCCACAGGGGAGAAACTCCATAATTCTTATTCTCCCTTTTGAAGGCTGTTAGAAATCTGATTCAAAAAAGCAACAGCAGAAGGGGAAACCTCTTGAGGCTGTAACCATTTCCTGTGATCATGCATAATGTGCTTCAAAAGTGGGTTTTTACCAATTCTGTTGATCAATTGCACCTCCTTCATATCCCTTCTTTTTTCTGCTGTGTTTACATCTGATGTGACTCAGTGACGAGCACTGTCTGAGACTGTGAAACAGGCCTGTCATGTTGATTTATGGGCGCATCAAACCACAACTTGTCCAAACTGAAGCTCGCAGTTCATTAATTAGAGAGTTGTGACTTTGAAGTCAGCTTTCAGACTGTGGTTTTTAACATTTGGCTTAATTTATATGCTCTTGAATGTGGATCTCTAAGGAAAAAACTGAAATTCCCTTCTTGTCTTTGAACTTCTTTTGACCGCACAATAATCATTTCTTTGTCCAGAGTGATGCCTGCAATCCCAGAGTCATTAACGCGCATTGAACTGCCACTGATGAGTAAGCCCTACTGAATTAGAAAAACAGCCAGCAAAACAAAGCTGAGAGCCTTCTGCACAGTGATATCTCACAATTACATGCCTTCCCTCCCTGTGCCATTTCCATTTTAATTACTGTTAGTCCTTTAGATTTACATTTTAGACACTTTTTAATCTGTTCCCTTTTTTATTATAGCAGCACCCGGTAGCGCGCTACCGTACTTAAGGTTGTGTCAGCAGTTTCATTAAAACGCCTCCTCCCCTTCACCCCCAAACTGCCCCTACTCTGCAGGGGTTTCCATCCAGGCTGCTAAACAGGACTCCAGGATGATAACTTGGCAGGGCACGGAAAATGTACCCAATTTGTGCAGAGGGAGGAGCCGGCAAAGTGAGAACGGCTGGCTCATTCCCAGCATGTAAGACGAGCGCTTCCCGGCACCTGAGCTCAGCATCCGGGCTCCTGCGAGGGGCAGGGATGGGGAGGGTCACCTGGAGGGACTCCCTGTAAACTAAAGCAAGTGGCTGCCTCCTCTGGGTCAGCAAAGAAGCTGTTCAGCGGGATTCGGAGCTGTTTATCAAACTCTGAATTGTCATTCCAAGGAGAACACTCAAATGGAAAGAATTTCAGTCCACCGTGAAAACACGAGGAGATAAGTTACATCGGATAACTTTGGAATGGGCAGAAAGATGTCACGATAATGCACACATGCCCGGAGATACTCCCCCATCTGACCGAGCCTCAGCCACGTGGAGCTGCATAGAAGGTGGGACAGAAACCCTCCCTGGGAAGGCCTTCCCTTTTATGGAGTGAACACTGTCACCTAACTGGGTGGTGGGCACATGTGATCACTACGGGCACTTACAAAGTACTGTGTACATAGAAGCTATTGCGATACACGAGTTCTTCTTGGGAAAACACAAACAATCCAAGCCTGCCTTTAAGCAGTTAACGATCCGTGCAACTTGCAGGAAGAAGTTCAACAGAGATCGGGCTGTTCTGAACCTTGCTCTAACTTTCGGGGTAAGAGATTCTTCTTCCAAAGGCAAAGGCCATCACCACATGCTCAAGCTCTCTGAGCTGGGAGGTGGGGGGAAACCAAGTGTGCGCCCAAGTATAATTTTACTGAGTGCACCTCACCTCTCCCAGGTAGATCCTGGACCTCAGTGGTACCAGTCTGCAAAAGCAGCCCTCAAGTTTCTGCCACGATCCCTCTTGCCGGTGCCCACATGAGGTACACCTGGGGTGGTGTTATAAAATACGTGGCAGCCGGCAAATGGAACCCAGAAAAATCTGAAAGAAAACAGGACAATATCTCTCGGCCTGAAGGCTGAGAGCCGATAGAGTCAGCTCAGTTGTGCAATCATTTAAAAGATGAATGACAGTTTAATAGCCACGAGATAGTCCTCTGGGATCTGCGGTTTGAAAGTAAAATATGTATTGTCGGTACCTCTTTAGGCTGTTTTCCAGCATGTTGTTGTAAAAGTTGAAGCTGCAACTGTTCCTGTTGTTTTTTATAAAACTCTTGAAGCTGCTGCTACAAAGGAAAGAGAGGACGGTAAGTAACAGAGAGTAGCGCCAAGCCACTGCCCCTTTCGGTGCCACATACAAGCTGTGATTTGAAAAATAGCACCCTTTTATCTGTAACGGCCTGACCTTTAGTTTGAAACCCGACAATAAATTTCAGCGCACGCTGACTCTTCTTGGCATTATTGTTTGAAAAGTAATCTCCAAAATGAACTGATGAAAAACATACCATTTTCTACACAAACTAATTAAAAGAAGGCAAGGGATGACCTTTGCTTGTACAACAAAGCCAGAGCGCCCTTGCGGAGGGAGTCTGGTGCATCTCTACTGCCAATCGCGTACGTGCTTCCTAAGTGATAGGCTTGGGCGCTGTTGGGGACCCGTGCTCAGTGTCTACGTCAACTGCGTGGGTAGCTTCCTCTGCGTCCTGTCCCCACGGCCTCACCCCAGCAGCTCCCATTCCTATGGTCCTGAGTCTCCTCTATTTGGTTCAGGTGTCCGTCAAGTCCGACGATGAGGCCCCCGTGGCACAACGGCAGCCGGAAGTTCACTTCAGCATCGGCAAACACGAAAGAGGTAAAATCAACTCTACACCTGACAATTAACCAACTCCAAGACGTCTCTTGATGTTTAAAAGAAAAATTCTGTAAGCTTCTGAGTTGAAATGGGGACTTCAAGAGCTGTCACATTTAAACCTGCTCCTGACGTGCTCCCTATTTTGCTTTGATTCACACCATTTAGAAGCCTCTGGCTTTCCAAATAAAAGAGCGCAAAGCCCCCTAAGCCTAAAAGATCTTATTTCTACCAAGTCCAATTACAGCCTTAATCTCAGTCCACTGGGTACTCTCCAGGCCCAAACCCTCGTGGCTTTGGCAGGGTCCCTCTCTTTCAGGGATGCAAATGCAACTGATCACCCAGGGACCGATGTTGCGTCCTGCCCCACCCTCCCTGCTCTGCTTACGCTTCGACGGGCAAAGGAGCTGCTCAGGTGAGGGGAATCCTGAGTGGAGGGACGGGCCCCAGGGGCCGTGGGAGGCTGGGGGAGGAGGAAGGACCATTACCTGCTGAAGCATGAGGGCCTGCTGCTGCTGGAGGAGAACCTGGAGCTGCTGAGGGCTCAGCACTTGTTGCTGGAGGATCTGCTGCATTTGCTGGGGAGTGATAACTTGAGGTGTCATCATAGCCACTGACACGGGAACCTAGAACGTTAACGAAGGATAAATAGGAAGCCAGGAAATTGCACGCCCGCAGCACTCAGCCTTCCGGGTTCAGGGACTGACCGGCATCAGCCTGCTTCCAGGACTGACCAATTTCCCATGTGCAGGGCATCTATCCAGAGGGGATGCAGCCACAAACCCTATTTAATCTATCAGGCACATTGATTTTAAATAAAGAAAAATAAAAGAAAACCCTGTAGCCGCTGACAAGTGTTCCCGATACTCTGGTAAACGAACAAGGAGTAAAGGCTTCATAAATGCTACCTGGAGTTAGGTTAGTATGATCTCAGTTTCTTAATAAGAATGAGTCTTTGGTCATAGTGAGATGTAGCATGTTAACGCCAACGTGAATTTTGTTTTAGGGAAGAAGGCAAACAGGAACCAGTATTTTCCCGGCTGGAGCTAATATGATCCCCTTCCTCTGTGGACCGTGACTTTAAGAACAATCAATGAACGCTGAGTCTTGTGGACAGCTGAACCTTGAATACGCCTTCCGAACTTCAACACAGACCCTTCCTCTGATGCCTTTTAGCCTTCCTTATTCACCCAGCACACAGATGTCTCAATTCTTCCATATTATGTGCGATACCATTAAAAGCCGCTTTCCATGACATTTCAGTGACAAACAGCTACAGTGATGAACTTGATAGCATTTCATATTTGCAACTGTTAACACGTTTCTGCACGGGCATCTCTGCAAGGAACCTGCACACTGTATCTGAAAGGATGATGTCTTGTTCAGATAAAACACTGACATTAAAATGACAGGCTGTCTTGGCCAAGGTTACACAAATTGTATTCAAGCGGATACCTAATGACAATGCTATGAATTCTGCAAGCTTTCTAGAATGTAATTTAGCTATTCAAAATAATCACTGCACTTGTGTTTAATTTGCAGACTACACGAGAACCATTTTGTCAGGCCCCGTAATACAAGAAGACTATTTCATGAAAAATTAACCCCCCTCCCACCACCAAATAAAAAGATAAGGAAAGGGGAAAAAAAAAAAAAAAACAATGAAAGAAAAGACAAAACCTGTATGTCTTCTAACAGTAATATTTAACCACCTTACTTTTCTTTGGTTTCTAATCAAACATGTGACAGCAAGAAGCTAGAAGCAGTAAAGGATATACTTTGTTAAAAAGGATCTGCTGTCATCTCATGTATTACAATAAAAGGTAATAACATGTTTTGCACTTTGCCTGTGTGCCACTTAAAAAAAAAAAAATCCAGCAGACAATAGCTGATTAGAAGATAAAAGAATTTAAAAATCTTTCAGGGGAGCAGTAAGCAAAAGGGAGAAATGCAGTATTAATTTTATGTAACATAATGTCTTAATATGCAGTTTATCTTGACTTTTTCACATGATTTGTCCTGTCATTTGCATAGCGAGCTCTCATTCCTAATTTCACAGTCATTATGCACTGATGTCCCGATTTCTCAGCATCACTAATTTTGATGAACTAACAAAGGTTCCTGAAGGTCAGATTCACGTACAGTGAACAGCTTCCACCGTTGTTGTGGGCATGTTTTGTGTGGGGGGATGTTTATGCACAAGTTTCACATTGTTTGGAAAACACTAGCTGGAACATTTGAAAATTTTCATTAACCCAAGTCTGGAAGGTCATCAATGAATTCTTCCTATTGCAGGGGCCTTTTAAGCGTAGATGTGGATACACTGTAATTTTAAACAGATGGGCATGTCTGAATATTTTTATATGCAAACAGGGACAGATGTATATGAGTGGATAAATTATCCTTTTAAAAAGATACTTCGCAGCACGAAATATCACCAATGATTAGAACAGTGAACTTGCATTTAATCTAGGACAAACACCAAGAAGACATTATCAAAACATCTAACCACCTAGAAATTCATTCCAATTAGTTGACTCTGTCTTCATACAGCAGAAACTTTTTGAATTTTTCAATCTGTATTGGGTGCCAATCTCTATCTTTTGAGCTGCGAAAGCCAACGTATCACAATAGAAGTTTACTTTTCCTTGAGAGTTGCATCATCATACAGGGAGGTTTGATTAAGCAAACAAAAGAACCATGTTTAAGGTTTCTTTTTTCCCCTGCGTTTCTTGGATGATGTACAATATAAATATTCTTGAGCCAAATTTCTGATGGTGATGAACAGGAAAACAGACAGGAACAGGGTGGTGTTAAGATCTAAGCTGGTGATGAACGCAAAATTAACAGTGTTACAACAGAAACCATCATAGAAACAATCTCTTGCTCATGATGTTTAAAAGGACTATGGAGAGCCTATGCAAGAGAAGGGCACCAGAGAACTTTTGGGGGTGATGGAAATGCCATCTATCTTGGTTGGGGTGGTGGTCACAGAAGGTGGATACAATTGCCAAAATTCTTCCAACTGTATACTTAAAACAAATGCATTTTATATAGGTAAATTATGCTTCAATAAAACAGATCTAAAAAGTTTAAAACAATGACATACACAGATAATTTTTAAACCCTCATATACAGTCAACAGTTTAAATCTCCTTTTCCCAAAGTTATTTATTCAATTTTTGTCATCATGTTACAGAACAGTAAAATGAACTTGAGTCTCCTCTCCTTTTTCCCTTTGGGCATCTCGACGGAAGTGGTGACAAGTAATCAAATGCTTAAAGCAGCAGCAGGCACAGCCAAAGGAGGGAAAGGGGCGAGAAGCCTGAGTAATCCTCCAGCCTGGTGACCGGTCTCTGAATAATCAGAAGTGGGCTATTAGATCCTGATGGCCTTAACTTTGCTTTTACTATCTGAAACCACATTTTCACACAAGTTAGCTCTGAGCTTCCAAAGTGGGCTCGAGCTTCATTTACAAACATAATAAAACTGAGATTTTCCCAAAGTTTCTCCTCCAACGTGTCATGAAAATCAGTTAAGGAAAGCTTTCACAAACATAGCCAAATGAACCAGAAACCATTGTGGGGTAGAAAAAGGAAAAAAAAAAAAAAAAAAAAAAAAAATCTGAGCACAGTGTGAGGCTTTAAATAGTTAAGAATTATAGCCTACATATCCACTGCCTTGGCTCTCGACGTCTAACTTTTTCATGTAGCTAGTCCCTACTAATACTGGGAATCAAAGGGCATGCAGTACCAGCGAGAGGCTATTATAGCCCACACTTTATTGCCCATTACTACTGAGGTCATTAGCGGCAAGAGTGATTGTACTGGTCTTAACCTATTGATCACTGTAACTACTATCATTTAATCCTGTGTTGAATGTCTGGAAAGCAGCTAAAGGCACACAAGAGAGAGTGCTTCAGCATTGAGAAATATGGCCAAGGCTTCGAAATTACACTTTGATTCATAAAATCTAGCCAGTGGTTTAAATCAATAGTATTTAAAACAGTCATGTGAGTTTTTAACTACAGCACTCTAATATTTATGAGCCCCTCTTTCAGAGTATTCACTCAAAACTAAACTACCCCCCCCCAATTCCATGTACCTACTTTACCCTCCTTGAGATAAAAACATTAATTTCTGAGGTTTTGTGTGGTACGGGGCTCATGCCTTAACTAGGAGTTCAAGCTAATGCTCGATTTCTTCCTCAAACGACAATTTAAATATAATGCAAAAAAAAAAAAAAAACCTGTATCCCCGATACTGTAACTACCTTAACTGTTTGAGTATATAGAAATGAGTATGTTTTATGAGTTAACAATGAATCATAGAAGGCAATTTATGAAGAACGGGAATGATTCTGTCTAGCTGCCTTCAGGGATCAGAAATTCAAATTAAACTTCTGGCAGACATTTAAAGAATGCTAGCATACAAAACTGAATTTAAACACACACACACACACACACACACACACACACACACACACACACACACAGTTAACACTCTTTAGTTGAGTTTCAAGAGGAAGTCATGAATTAAAAAAAAAAAAATTGGTTAATACACTGCTGACTGATACCAATTGGGTGTGGCCCACCCCAGGTGCACACAAACCTGCGAACCTGGCAGCCAGAGAGCTGTGCTGGGGCCATCAGGACACGGCTGCTGGTGTGGGCCTGCTGCTACCTTCCTACCAGCCACTGGGGAAACGTCCTCTGCACCAATAAGTGCTGTTAAAGGCCCATCCACTGCTGTGTAAATTCTGCCTGATACAGTTTTCTTTTACTTCCAAATGGCTTTATATCATCTGAACGCTAGAAGAGTATTAAAATAATATGGCTTATTTTTCTCCTCCATCCTCAACAGGGAGAGGCAGGTGAGGGGAAGGGGAAGAAAAATATCTAAAAAGCAAACAAACAAATAAAAACACCCATAGAAACAATACTTATTTCTAATCTAGGAGACAATTGGAGGAATTGGGTGGGAGGGGAGATGACACAATATAAATACTGAAAATAACATGTTATCCTTTCTTTTTCTTTCTCTTTAGTTTACACTCACGTTAACTCCAAGGAAATGCTGCCAGGTATAAATACACATAGATTTCTGGACCTCAGCATTTCTCATAATTGCTATGTGTACAAATAATGCAAATGAGAAGATAAAAACACTTTAAATACTGCTGTATTTCCATTTCTCTGGATTAAGAATTTAGAAACTAGTTTTCATCTCTGGTTATTCACCTCGTGGATGTCCCAAGAAACTTAAGTCCCTTCTAGACCTTGGGCTGTGTTTGAATGATAACCGACCAGGTTAGGCAGTGTCACTTGGTTCATCAAATAAGAGCAAAATGAATTAAATTAGAGTGCTCCAGAACATCAAAACAAAACCAAAGAAAATGGCTACACACACACACCTATGTCAAATTTGATATGATCATGTAGAAGCAAGCCTGTGTAAAAGAAAATAAACAGCAAGGCCCCCCCCATGAAAGACAACAGTTTTCATAATTAATAACCCAGTGGATACAACTGATACATCGACAAACAAAAAAGTTAGGAAGCTTGTATCTGTTCCCCATGGTGTTTAGAAAGAAGAAGAAACACACACACAGACACACAAAAACCCAAAAAGCCACAGATACCATGTAAAATAGCTGTATCACACAGGAAAGAAAATACATTTCTGACATAATATTTCAGTCTTCAAAAAATAAAAAAAAAGCATGCTATTCATGTGGAAAGTATAATTCTGTTTCATTACAGAATTCTGTTTTTTGTATAACTCTTTTAGGCTTCGCTATTTTGCCACAATACTGTACAAAGCATTAAGGCAGGTAATGGTTATTATATTAATGCAAAATCATCTAAGTAGTCAGTCATTAGCATAACTGTTCTCTCAGTAACAATACAACCACCTATTAAAATTTTAGGGAAAAAAAAAGACCTCTTTAAAATGCAATTAGCATTTCATTTTTTATCATTTTGTTTATTACATTCTATCAAGAAAGGCTATCCTTCCTTCAGGAAGAATTGTATGGCCAAGACTTGCCTGCCAATCAGGAGTTATTTCAGGTTATCAAGCCTAATAAGCAATCCTGGCAATGCTCTCTGAGCTCTTCTTTTGTCTCTAAATTGTAAAAAGTGGCATAAATTCATATTTGTTTACAGCACAGGCATTCGTGGGACCTCCACTGCTCTCCTCTCTCATTTCCCCACGCACACAAGGTTACTCCACTAAGTGCCAGCGTAACTGTTTTAGCTCTAATATCAGCTTCATTTGCATAAAAATGTAAAGTTTACATAAATTAAATCGCTTCTCCCATTAGTGACTGTTAAATACAGGAAACAATGGAAGCTACACGTGAAAGTAATCATCCAATAAGCCCTGATCTTTTCAACCTAGCAACTATTATTATTATTATTATTATCATCATTTAGAAAAATGCCCCCTCTTCCTTCCTCAGTCTCTTTCTCTTGGACGAGGGATGGAAAAAACTTAGTGCACGTGGATCAAACCTGCTATGACAGTTTATATTAACAACGACAACAAAAATCGTCTTTTAAGTACCGTAAAGAAGAGGAGGGGAGAATTATTCCAAGAAGGTACCTCAGAATAGATTCTACCCACAGATCTTTAGCTCTTGAAGAGAAAAGGAAGGGGCCTTGGTTACATAAGCTCCCTTACATTGAAGCGTTATTCAAAACTAGTGAAAGGGAAGGCAACTGTATCCATCCTATTTGACACACATAGATGATTAGAATAAGGAAAGACAACTTGGAGATACAGTTGCAGATCAATGGATACTGTTAAATGAAGAAAAGTTAAATCTTGATCTTTTGCCCATCAAACATTTTTCTAAGACTAAGAATTAAATGGATAGGTCTTCATGCTTCAACCAGCATAGAAAATATCATAGGGTGCTTAACTACGAAAAAATATATATCATATACATATAATTAATATATATACATATATATTTTACTATTTACTGAGATACAGGGGGGATTTTAGTTGGATTTAAACACGCAGGTAGGCCAAAATTAGATCATTCCAACGTTTTTAAGGCCTGACTGAGGGTGCAATCACCCTTTCCTTCCCCTTTTTTTCAGAATTACAACTTCTGTTTCTCAAATTATGTAGTTTCTCCTGCCTATTTCCAACACCTTTACCTTATCCATCACAGTTAAGCTAAGGGGTGCAAATTAGATTCTAATGGGAAAGCATCAGTTGCTTCTTTGACAATCTCACCATTCACTGATTTATTTCTAATGAAGACAAAGCCCAACCCAAAGCTCCCTACGTGATAAAGGCCAAAACATGTTCAAAAATGCCTAGTAAAATCAAGGCAAATGGCAAAGCCATGAAGACCCACCCTCATGAAGTGGTGTGACAATTAGAGTAATTGTACAAAAAGCCATCTTCAGGACAAAGTAAAAGAAATTAAGCTGCCACAACAGTAACAGGTTAGATGAAAAAAATCAAAATTTAATGTATTCTCCCCTGTGTCATCTTGTTTTGTCAAGACATCAAATAGAATTGGGAAGTACAAAATAACAAGCCCTTGAGAAATCAAAGAAGCCGACCTTTTTGATGTTGTTGATTTACCTTGTTCTCAGTTATTTGAACAATGATGTTTCAGATTTAAGGGCCAGATAAAGCTTAAAAATTAAAACATGATACCAAGGTATCCCAAAAAAAGCGCACCCTCACATTTAGCCAGCAACTTCATTGATTAGTTGCTTTCAACCGGATTTGAAAAGGAGGCACAGTGCATGTATTCAATATTTATTTCTCTCATTCTAAATTAATTTCTCTTCAAATAGCTGTCAGGTAGGAAGAAAGACTCAGAGATTATTCCTACAGTCCTCAAGTAGAGGCCCAGTTCAGGTCTTTCCAGATAGTTCAAGTTCCCACCATCTGTAGAGGACTGTTTAGCTAAGAGGTAGCTGAGTTTTCTCTTTTTAAAAAAGAGTAAATAAAACTGAATGTAGAATGCCATTTTTGAGGAGGGGAAAAAAAAAAAAAGTACTGCACACTTTGAAATGACTCAAACCAATGTCCAGAAATATCATGCTATTGCCAAGAACAGAAATCTTTCATCAAACCAAACCAAATTCATGTCTGTCCCCAAACCCAGCCATGCAGGTATACACGAAGCTGCATTCTTTCTCTGCCCCCGGAGAGCTACAGCTTATCAGCAACATAACTCCTAGTCTTGTATGAAATCTTACGTACAAAGATATATAAAATCTATATATCACACGATAGCTTTCTCAATTTTTATGTGTAGATGGCTGCTTCTACTAGAGCATACATATGAACCAAAAAATGCAGCAGTAAAAAAAACATCTGTTTAAAAGACACTGAAAGTAAATAACCTAGTATTTACAAGCACTAGTAGAATTCGTAAGATCTGGACTAGTTAATAGCTATTAAATGACTGTAACTCCTTGTCTTCAAATTCATACGCATTTTAACACATAACACACACACCAGACACTATGTGTTTATTTACTCCAACCTTCTCTGGTTAACTGTTGCTGCCTTATCCCTCGCTAATAAATCACAAAGAACTACCTGCAGTGGACTCGGACGATTCTATTTGCCAAACTCCTAAGAGGACAGTTTTAAGTTTCCCCTTAGTGGTGTTCATCTACAACTAAGCCACAGAGTAAAATAAATTTCTTCAATCTCCTTTTCTTGGCCAATTCAAATTTTATTCACATTTTAGTTCAAGCTAAGAAGCTCGTCACACTACTGTCTCCTGATTGCCTCAGTAAAACCCTGTAGCACCAACACACTTCTGCCACCTTACTCAGCTGAGATAAATCTGAAATTTCATTGCTTTTAATTAATCTGGATTTTAATTTCACTGTATCTTGCAATTGTGTGGAGGTTGGCTGAAAAGTTTGCAGAACTGGTCAGCGTCATGAAAGAGTTTATCTTTCAAGTGACAGCTCCTGACAACATGCAAATACAAGGCAGTGATGGTGAGGGTTTTGTTTTTACAGTACACTTGACTGTAAACAAACAAACAAACAAAATTCAGGCCAACCACTCCTATCATAAGCTTTCCGATGATTTATGGTTTACCAACTGAGCAAGGTTACGCAACACTGCATGCCTTTAGATGCATTACTTCAGCTAGTTGAGATTTAATTAAGATCACAGCCTCTAAAATCCCTGTCAAATGAAAATTCAAAGAAGACAATACACTATATAGCCTCTCGCAGAATGTTTCCATTCCGTCCTCTGGAAAAATATGAGTTAATCCGCGTTTCTATGGCTGCAGACAAAAGTTCACTAATTTTGTTTTCTTTTGACACTTAGGTTGTTTTCTATTGTATGTCATGAGATCATTCCCTTCCAGGGAGGGAAGAAAAAAATCGAGAGTGAAACACGTTGCAGAAAATGCCCTTGACATTATTATCCGACATTAGCATAGCTTAGCTATGATGTCATCACATCTTCATATAATCAGCCCATGCTTAGGAGAGTTTCATTTAATGAAATATGTTTATTTAAACACACAACACAAGTGGGAAGCCTACCTTTCTTGAATTACTCAGATTAAAGAATTGACATGTTAGGCTCCTCATTTCCTTAACTGACCAACTTTTTATCAAATGAGCTGCACATATGGGTAGAAAAGAAAGTTCCGGGAGCAAATAAGAGAGCATAAAGGCCATTACTTTCATTCTATAAGTAGTCCCTAGGGTAAAAAAAAAAAAAAAATATATATATATATATATATATATATATATATAAATAGATTTCTTCTTACAAATTGGTAGTGACCCATGCTCTTTTTTCTTTTAAAGAAAAAATTTATGATCATGTGGCCCTTTACCTAGTCCAACATATTTTTATTTGCATCATCTTAATATCTGGTTGCTTATCTCATGCCTTAGAAATGACAGGTGCTCACAGTCTGGCTCTTGACAGGCCACTACACAAATAACTGTCTTGCCTGAAAGGGCTAATGCAGTACTAATGAACAATAAATCAACTTTGATTATCAAGTGTCAGCCCAATCCGTTTTCAGTTCAGCTCTATCACATCCTAGAGTAAGTCAGCCAGTGTCTCTGGGTAGGCAGTCTGTATTTTGGTTTCATTTTTACACACTTTCCACTGAAATGTGTCAGGCAGCTACAAAGAATCACGTAAAATAGAAGTAGACGTTTTTTCCATGTAAGCGAAGGGCATCAATTAGGAGAATGTGCTTCAGTCTTCGTTCGGTTTACTTAGTGAGGAGTCTTAACATTCGAGAAAGCTTTGTATTCTTTTAAACAACAGTAACAGCAACAGATCCTAAACTAGAATCTTAATGTGATCATGTTTGAGGTTTTTGACAATGACATGCTAGCTTGAACACTTTACCACATAAACCAGCTTTGACTGAGCATTCCTCTTGGAAAATCTATTACAAACAAATGGAAAAAAAAAAAAGGCCGCCTCTTAAATAAAAACTTCACTCGATTTGAAGTTAAAAAAAAATGGCTTCTTTAACACTGACTTCCTAATAAAATAAATGTAACTTATTTTTTTCTTAAGCAGATTAGTCACTGATAGTATGATTCACATTTCCTGTTATTAGGCTTAATTTTTCCCCCAAACGTGTCACTTTCAGAATGTTGGAATCTATGGAAATGAGATGATTTGCATTTTTAAATTGGCTTGATTAGAACACTTGGTCTGTGTGGACAAGAGTATAAAATTATTAGATATTTCACTCCGAACCGGCAGGCCCTGAAGGAGTTAAACCCAAAGAGGAAAAGAGTCTATATGTACTTTGCTCTAAAACTTTACCACCCACTTCCTAAAGGTCCCCTCCTTCCCATCACGACACTTGGGCGGGGGGAACCAAGAAAGTCTCGTTTCCACTGACCGTCTTTCAGGCAGTTCTGACAGTTGAGGTAGCTACATTCAAAGCCGGTTCGGATGGGAGCACCCCCTGACAATCCCTCAGTCTGCTGCGCGTCCTAACCCAAAGCCCACTCACTACTTAATTAACCAGCAAAGTAATGCAACAGAGGCTGAGCCGTCCAAACCTGCCTGAGTGTCCCTCCGCCAGCCTGCCCTTTTCTGTGTGCGGCTTTATTCGTCCCCCTCCCCCCTTGACTGTGTGTGAACTCCTTGAATTTGAACAGCTAAGCTGAAAATAGCCTAGACAGATATAGAAACAAACTATCAGAAGCAAAGAAACATCCACACGGGTTACACTGAGATGGAAGGCTCCTTGTATATGTCACACGCTCTGAAAGTGACATAAATCACACCCCAGATACGTCCCCCGAATGGAGTGATGGCGAGGGCTTTACCAAAGTGGCTGCCTGAAGGCCAGAACGGCAGAAAACCAGTCGCAAACGAAAAAAAAAAAAAAAGAGAGAGAGCGAGCGAGAGCGCGAGAGCAAAACACAAGCAGGACTTCCTTCAACTCTCAACTACACCCCACCCATGAACATTTTAAAAAAGGGAGAGCAAGAGAGAAACGGGGGTGGTGGTGGTGGTGGAAATCTCTCTCTTCCAGGACCCACAGGCCTGGAGCTGCTTCTTCCCACCCCTCCACTCCCTCCTCCCGCCTCCACTTCCAGAGCGCAACTCCCACCCAAGTTGGTAAACAGCGATGGTTATTATTATTATTTTTTTTTCCAAAAGACTCAACTTAGAAACCCTCGGGCGCTCCTGCCTTCCCCAGCGAGGCCCCAGGAAGCTGGCACCGCGGAGCCCGGGGAAGGAGAGCAGAACGGCAAAGATCAATCACAGGGACCAACCTGACACTCTCCATGTAGCCGCCAGGCGCGCGGAGCCGGCTCAGGGCGCCCGCGCGGGCCGGGCGTGGGGTCCGGCGGCCTCGGCGTGCAGGCGGACTGCACGCGCGCAGGGGCGCTCCGGCTCGCGGGCTGACAAGACGCGCCGCGCCGCGCCCACCCGCCCCGCCCTGCTCCACCAATCACAACCCGCCTCTAAACACCCCGCGCCGCGCCGCGCCCCACACAATGGGCTCCGCGGCCCGCGGCCCGCGCCCGCGCCCCCCGGCCCCCCTCCGCGCGGCAGGTGAAATCACGCTCGGCTGAAACCCGGCTTTTGTTTCGGGAGCAACTCCGCTTAATTGCTGTTAACCCTTTGACCCGCCTCCGGCTGACGTCTGGGGAGCCGGGCGCGGCGCGCATCTCTCCCTCCGGCCGGGGCTGCCGGGTCGGGGATTTTTGGTGGGGTGGCGGTGTTTGTTTCCTCTTGGAAACTGACAAAGAGTTGTCCCGGCCTTTCAGAGCAACCCGAGCGGCAACGCAGGGGAACCGGCGCGTCCGGCGCACACCCCGACTGCTCGGAGCAACTGTTTAGAATCGGAAGGGGATGCGGGGCTCAAAGGCAGCGCAGGAGAACTTCCCCGAAAACGGCCTTTGCGGGAGAACTTTCGCTTCACGTCCCTGGTTTTAACCCAGCCTTGGCCTCTTTTATTTCCCCCCTTTTCTTTCCAAGAGCCGGGTTCGCCAGAGTGTGCTTGTGCGCACAGAGGAAAACGAACCCGACACGGGGGTTGAAATAAATAACCAACGTACCTCGTTGCTGAACCAAGCTCCTTGCCCTCTAGAACGACAGCTGCTGAAGCAAGCATCTGCCACTCTTTCGCTAAGGAATAATTCTCTAAATTCCGTTCTTATTTATACTACAACATCAACACAGGCTACTCTCAATGAGCACTTGAAGATGACCTCTATTAGTCACTGCTCTTTAAAGCTGTTTAAAGCTGAGTACAGTGTGAGAAAAAAAAAAAAAAGTCACCAATATGCTAAACTTGGTGGGCTCAACTGGCCCGATTTCGGTGCCAGGTTAATTTAGTCATTTTCGGCAGCTCTAGAATCACCTCTCTAATTTACCCTTGTTCAATTTAGGGAAAAACTTTTTGGCCTATACTTACAAAACAAACATACAAAACTCTAACTTTTTAATTATTTTTTCTCAAAAATACTCGAGGAAAAGTAGTCGTGACATTAATGATTACGTATTTTCCCTCAATTAAAAAAAAAAAAAAAAGGCCACAAATCCTACTCCAGTAATTTCAGTTTTACTTGAAAATATTTTTCCATTTGAGGTGTTATGCAGGTTACTACAAACCAGAAAGCATATTGATACTATTTCCGATCAAGCAAATGCCTGAATTTCAATCAGGTCAGCTCAGGAGCAGACAATTCCCCCATTAATCTGCCAGCAAAAGAGACAAAAGCGCCAGTTGACTGTCAACTTATGATCCGATGTTAAATGGGTGCAGCACTGATCGAGCTCCACCCTAAAGTGTTTTTGTGTCAGATAACAAATTTATTAATGGAAGTTTTTCAGGTCACAAAAATGTGACCCCACCCTCTCATGAATATTCAACAGAGAACCAAGGGCATTCTTTTTTGGGGAGAGGGGCCTTAAATCTGCCAGTGTACCATGCATCAGTAGAGTTCTGACTCTTAAAGAGACAAGGCCCTCCTTCCGTAGGGGCTGGCAGGGCCCCAAAGACAGGAAATAAAAATATAGGAAGTTCTCTCCAACCAAGGCACAGTGAGAGAGGAGAAATGTTCATTTCAAAATCCACATGCGATTTTTTTCAAAGGTATTAAAATTCATTAGAGATTTAACGTCTGTGAACAATATCAGGGTGCCCTTTAAAGAAGCAATTTTTTTTTTTTTTAAAGACAAATTCTTTCAGAGGCATCCATAAAACTCAAGCATGCTTTTACAAGTTGGCCTACCTCCTTTGCAGGTCTGCGTTTGTAAACTAATTGTCTCCGGGAGCATCCAAACAAACAACAAACAAGCAAACAACAAACATTACAGAAGCTTGTGACCCAGCTGTGGAGTCCAGCCTCACACAAAATAATTAGAGAGTGATGCAATGCGGTGGTTACACAAGTACTAAATTGCATGGTGGTGGCATTAAGCACCATGAGACCACAGAGCAGGGGGAGATGAGTGGATCAGGAGAGGTCTGGGAAGGCCCCTTGGGGAGGTGGTGTTTCGAGGACTGATGGTTTGGATAAGGGGGGAGGTGACAAAGTAGCTTAGCAAAAGCAGAGGCCACCTGGAGCCCTTCCCACCCTCTCTCCAAACATGACATGGTGACTCAGAGACTACTTCTAGGCAAGAAAATGTACCACCAGAGATAAACCTGGATAAGTTTTATATGCCCAGGCCATTTTGGTTAACGCTCCCAACGCAGGGGGCCCAGGCTCAATCCCTGGCCAGGGAACTAGATCCTACATGCCGCAACCAAGAGTTCGCATAAGGGTTCGCATGCCGCGACGAAGATCCCGCGTGCCTCGACTAAGACCTGACGCAGCCAAATAAATAAATATTTAAAAAACAAAAAACTTAAAAAAAAAAAAAAAAAAGATCCCTTTCCATGTGGTCCTGTCTACCTGCCCTGTGCCTGGGATTCAGTGAGAACTGGAACTTTCAATGGCTGGAATACAATATAAATGTTAAAAGGTGCAGTGATTTAGAAGACTTAGTTAATGCCATTTGTTCTATGAGTGCCAGGTCATTTTGGAAAGGCTGGGTCAGAAAGGCAAAAAAATAAATAAAATAAAAATAAAAGCAGCGGCATGTGGACATTTGGATTGCGGGAGCTTTAGAAAAATCTGGATTGAGGGGCAGGCTTTAGAATGGGTTACTCAGACACAGGGGTTCATTTAGGTGTCACAATGTGAACAGAAATTGCAATCCCCATTTTACAGAGGAGGAAGCTTAAGTTCAGAAAGGCAAAGTGATTTTTTTTTTCTTTTCCCTGTCTAAGAATCAAACACACCCAGCTCCACGGGCCACAAGGGGAAACAAGACACTGCATAGCTCCAGAAAAAGAGAGGCCATGATAATATAAAATGAATACCTGGGGGGAGGGGGAGGGCTCATGTTTAAGGAAGAGTGAAGGAAATGCTAAATACCGTACTGAAAAATATTTTTGATGCCCACATCCTAACACCCACAACAGATACAGCCCTTGTTCAAACACCACATATTAAGAAACCTGTCAGTTGCTAAATGAGTCCATTGTGCAGCTGGCTGTGTACTTAAGAACAGATTACTATGATCCCACACCAAACTCTAACCACCAAATAACACACCTGGGACTCAAATCATGTATTTTATTTGGTTCTGCTGAGCCCTAGCCTTGAACGCAGAAGAAAGTGAAAGGTTATACTGCCCATTCAGAGCTGAGAATGTAGGTAAGATGTATTCAACGCAGAGTCAGAAGGAGCATCTTGTCGGGACGTTATTCCCACACTTTGATGGATGGCACGGCCGAGGAGACACCAGCCACGGTGCTGGGCCCACGTGGTCCTCGGCTCCAGCCGGAGCTGCTTGGCAATCACCAGAAAAAAGGACATGTAAATGGGCACTGGCTCACATATTTCTAAGCAACACTGAGAGCGAGACACCTCCCCAGATAAAGTCAGTTATCTCTACCAAGGGATGAACAGTTTGATGGGCTGAAAAAAATCAACTTGCTCATGAGGACCAAAATCTTCTTCTTTTTTTCTTTTTCTTTTTTGGCCGTGCCGTGCGGCATTCAGGATCTTAGTTTCCCGACCAGGGAGCGGACGCGTGCCCCCTGCGGTGGAAGTGTGCAGTCCTGACCACTGGACCGCCAGGGAATTTCAAGGGGCCAAAATCTTAATTCAATTCCCCATCTTCTTCCAAACAGCCCTTGCTTGAACACTTATTTCCTTTCTTTTTAACCATTCGTTTCGTGGAGTACCCAGAACATATTCTGAAACGACAGAACTTAAAGAGATTCAACCAACTGACCCTGTTGCTAGAGGAGAACACGCTGACAGAGCAGGACTACAGAATTTAGGCCCCTCACCCCAGAAGTGGGCTTGATGACCTGCCCAGGGAAGCGAGTCTCTCCAGAAGGAGCCCTGCTTTAGTTATTTCTCATGTCTCCAAAGACCGCCAACCAGCAGCCAATTAGAGAGACTAAACTGCAACAGACATGCCCGATTCCGGACATTTGGGCACTTGTCTCCAAGGACCTGCCGTTCCTTCTTGATTTAAGTGTGGCTTTTACTTAAAAATATAAATTAATACATCATCCATCTACAGGGAGCTAAGGCAGTTAGCTCCAGATTGCTATTGTTTATGTCGCTGTGATGTCTGTGGACAATGAAGGCAATTACGTTGCTTTTTTTTTTGCTCCCGCTCAGCCAAGGGAAAAGACTGCAAGTTCTCACTCTTGCGCAGAAGTTTACATTTCTCCCCGTGACACCCTCCAAACTGTCATCAGCATCTTCATTTGATGCAACATTTTATAATGCGATTGCTCCTGGTTAATTTTCTAGATACACACTGTGACATGTCAACATTCAGGTGACTTATGAATATCATGGGTACAGAAGCTATGGAAAACATTTACCACCCTCTCCAAAAAAAAAAAGTCCCTCACTCGAAAAATGTAAAGATATTCATAGAATGTCACCGGTAAACAAAATCACGTCTGGGAGAGAAAAATGGCAACATCCATTCCAAACTCTGCATCTGATTGACAGTAACAAATTACTCTCTCTCATTTATGCTCAAACTATAATCTCTTGTTTTAATATAATGTACAATGTATTACTGGACTGCTTCTACCATAAGGTTAGAACAGATTACACCGAGGTGCACAAAAGCCTCAAAAAGGGACACGTTTTAGGGCAGGAGGTCATTTCCCAAAGAGCTCTTTCCTTCAGGTATCAGCAAGAAAGAATCACTATCACCATGAAGCACGAGGCCTTATTCCCCCCCCACCCCCCAAGAGTGATAGTGCTGATGACACACCCATGTGCAAACTCTCGATTTTAGGCACAAGCAGAACTGGGTCACTGAAGGGGAAAAGAAAAAATGGCTCTTGGGTGATGAGATGACATTTGAATATTTTTTTTAAATGTTTAATTATGTAGAAATCGCTGAGTATCATTTTAAGGCACTGGCCACCTTTAGGCAGGAAAGTCAGTTTTTCGGGTGACCCGAGGCGCGCAGCAGGCCTGCGAAGAGGCAGAGATCCATCCTGCCCTCCGAACAATGCTCACCAGTCTCCCTCCCGGCCCACGCCACCCTCCTGTGACCCTAGGCTGACACACCCTCATGTCAAAACCTTCTTTACGCCTGCCCTCTGCTGGTAAGCCTGCCAGGACTAGGACATTTCGACTATCTCAACTTATTCCAAAGATAACTTTCAAAAGCTGGAGAGAGAAAGGCCGTGTAGTGAACTATTAACTGGAATATATAAATTAAGACACTTAAAAAAAACGGGGGGTAGGGGTGGGAGGGGATGACGAGGGTGAAATATGGCACTTTTAATGTAAAAATGCACATCCGTCTACTCTACTGCCGGCTGGCTCAGAGCACAGGAGTGCCAAACTCTATCTCAGCTCACCTAAGAGAACAACCTGTATTACTGCCGGGCATCTTGCCTTCTCCTTTGCTCCCTCTCCGGGGAGAGGTATGTCGGTGCATTTTCAATAAAACACCTTCTTAGCAGTAAAGGGCCACTGTTCCCATTTCAGTGGTCCCTAAGGTTTCATGATACAGTATATTTAGCTGGCTCGCGGCTCAAGTTTTCCTCAGGCATTCATAAGATCCATATAAAAGGAAAAGGGATAAAAAATTTAAAAAAAAGGGAAAGAAGAGCTTTCGTCTATCCTTTGTTTAAGTAAGACAACAGTTAACTCTGAGATTGATGAGCTGGCATGAGTCCCCCCCAAACAACGGGACGCGCTGCCAGGCTCACTCCCCACGACAGGTGCCCTGGCATGCGAGCCAGGCGGGCAGGGAGGAGGGCTCTGGGCATCAGCTGGTGAATTTCCGCGGCAGCAAGCAAGGGTTGAACGAGGCAGCTCCTGTCAGCGTCAATGGGAAGCACGGGGCCTTACAAATCCCTGCATCCCATTTCAAAAATATATCTCCAAGACGGGAAAATGAAGCTTAGCAGTTGCAGCCTCAGAAGCATTCAGGAAGTAGCACTCTTGACAGCGCTTTAGATGCCGAGTAAATGCTCTTATAACGAACACGCAATCCAGCTGACAATAAATCTTACACCAGGGAAGCCCGCGCAGGGCTGCGGAATCCCCTCCAAAGATAATTGCCTTCCACACTGTGTGGCATAGAAATTGCGACATCCAAAACCCTTTCTGGGGCCCTATAGCTTTCTATGGCTTTTCTTTCCTTAATAGTCACTGATTACACACACACACACACACACACACACACACACACACAGACACCTCTGCCTTGAAAAGAGACCATAGAAAAATCCAAAGATTTGGTCTTCCTTCCTAGAGAAAAGTGATGAGGCCAGTTCTTGGCAGGGGAGAGGGGATGGAAGAGGGAGGCTGGGAAGAGAGGAAATGTGTACGGACTCAGGGACAGAATCTGAAGCAGGACCTTAAGGTCCACAACCCTCAGCGTCCACTTCCCACTATTTGAAAGCTCGGGTAGTTTCGCAAACAATTCCAAATTGGGACTCTCCCAACAGGTCCATCAACAGGTAGGCAGATCTTTTCTAGTCCAAAGTGGCCTCAAGTGCTCTGTTTAACCCTGAGATGGTGCAGGAGTATTAGATAGGACACGGGGGTCTGTCAATGACATTGTCATTAGCTAACAGTGTGATTGTGGGCACATCCCCTCACCTCTCTGAGACTCCACACTTCACCTAAACAAAGAGAAAGATGGATAAGATACTCTCCATATTTTCTTTAATAATAATAATAACAACTATCACTACTAACTACTTATTATGTGTCAGGTACACATTTTACCCTAGCAGAGGAACTAATTTCTAGGTGCTTTTTAGCTTACAGTTAATGTCATATATAAAACTACCAAGAATATAGTTAAAAAATATAAACAGGATTTGAGAACTCTTGAATCTTAGGCACTACTGTGTCAACAGAATATCAGGGAACAAAGGGAGGGAAAACTGTTTTTTGGAAAACAACTCAAAAGCTCTTATTCTGATCCTCTCTAGGTCATAAACCCTGTGAAACATCAGTAACTTGTGCTCCATTGAATAAGTAACTAACATGCTTCAGGACTTGGTGAATTGAGTTGGGGTCTCAGAGGAGGAGGCTAAAATCACCTGACGTCCTTTTTCCTTGTGATTTTTTCCCCTCTTCTTTAACCATCAAAGCTCTCTCTTTCCATCACGCCTGCTCCCACCAAAACAATGTTCTCAATTTCTGGTCCAACCTCGCAAGCCATTCACCTGCTTCTGTCTGTTTCATATCGGAAAGGAGAGAGGAAAGCTTTATGCGCCAGGTAACTACTGGTGGGGGCTGGCATTTCCATCTCAAGTTGAAGCCACAGGTAAGGTTTGGGCTGGATGAAAAGGGAAATTTGCAAGGAAGCATAGCATCACAGAGATATTAGATTCCTTTTGAGATCGGATAACTCTCGTCTTAAGAAAATGCATACAGAAAAGCAGACAGTCCAGCCTGCAGGCCAATTATTTATTTTTTATTGTTTTAAATGGCATTTCATCCCTCTTGAGGAAAAGCAATAGATGAAGCAGGAAGCTTTCAGGTCATACAGAACTTTGTTCTTTTCAGACAAATAAGGTATTGTGTGTTTGAACAATAGGAGGAATGTCTAATAGATCTTAATTAAATTCAGTGAGGTCCAATTTTTGAGATGGGTCAGGACACATCTATGTAATGTCACAACCCAACAGGCCAGGCCTTTGAAATCAGGGAGCTCTGTGGTGAACTGTTCTCTGACACCCTTTCTTATCCATTCACCATCCCACTGCCCTACCCACTTCTTCTCCCCTCCAGCTTTTCTTCTCTCTACCTCATGCTACTCCTGACGTCTTCCCGGCTCGGCACATACAGTGTAAAACATCAACAGCCATACTCCTTCCCTCTGGCCAGCCTTCTGAAGTGGCAAAGCCCCGCCATATACTCCCTCATCCTTCTCATGATAACCTACCAAACAGGAATCCTATTATATATATACCATGGCACGTGGAGAAGGTTACCTGGAATTTGCAGTGCGAGAGACGCAGGTTTGAATCCAATCTTTGCTACTCACCAGCAAACTAGGTAGTCACAAAAGTTCATTTTGTTTGTATTTCCTCATCTGTAAAATGGGAGCAATTATCTGCCTCGCAGTGGACAGAGGTTTCTTTTATTACTTTTGAGGCGGGGGGGGGGGGTCAATCTTTAAACTCAGTTTCCCTGATTCGAGAGCATTGGTGTGCATCTTTGATCTGATGCCTGGCGAGCACCTGGTCACAAGTGTCTAGCGCCCAGCAACCTCTCCGATGTCAGCAAGTGTCAGGAGACTCGTCTGAGGCCACTTGGCTGGTGGATGAAAGAGGAGGGGTGTGATTCTCCCCGCCAGAGCTCAGTCCTGCCTTAGGCAGCCTCTCGCTTCCTGGTTACAGAGCTCAGGTGACTTTGACATAAGAGCTAAGAAAACAAAGCCCAAAGCCGGCCATGATCAAGGAGGTGGTGTTGGGAGTACTGAAAACAGCCTGCCGGTTACAAATTAGGAGGTATGTAGCAGGACCTCGGAACAGGGTTTGCCAAAGGAAGGGAAAAAGAGGGAAGGGCTGGTGCCTGGTAACAGGATGGCTGAGAAATGCAGCACATATTTACCGGGAGCTCATGATGGGTTTGGCACTTTTCATAATATCTCTTAATCCTCAAAACAAGCCTATGAAGGAGGCATTATTGTGCCCACTTAACAGATGAAGAAACAGGCTCTGAGAGTTGAAATGACTTATCCAGTATCTCACAGCTGGTAAGGAGAGGAGTGGGACTTGAATGACTCTGAAACCAGGCTTTTGTACCATATGCCAAGCTGGAGACCAGGCTGGGGGCTAGAACTAGGTCTGGAAGAACAAAAGGTGGGTCCAGTTTTACTCACTTGGCAAACAGATGTGACAAAGAGCCACTGATTGGTCAGCATGAATACAACCTGAAATAATACAAAGGTAAAATTCTGATAGCCTCTTTGCTTCTTACAGGAATCCACAGTGACAACCCTGGCCCACCACGTGAACGTGAAATTGACCCTGAATCTGTCTGTAGCCACAACCGGGCTGGGAGGAGAGGCAGCGGAACAAGGGCTCATGCATTGTCTTGAGTTACTTCTCTCTGATTAAGGAGCTCCTCACACTCCCATTTCCATTACTGAGAAGAGAGAGATACGCAGACAAACAGGTAGACAGACTTTTCATCTTCTTCCAGTACATCACTGGGCACCAGGCAGTGTCCCAGCAGCCCTAGCCTGGATGGTGCTGGAGCTCTCCCGGCAACAGCGTCTTAGATGTAAAGATGGAACATCACGGTGATGGGACTTATTATGTCCCTGATCATAAAAGGCACCCAGACACTCTCCTATGACAGCTCTGGAGAGAGACTGCTATGGGTTCTAATGCTGGCTGCACCACTTCCTGACTGTACTTTTGGTAAATTATTCGTCTCTAAGTGCCTCAGTTTCTACATCTATAAAGGGAACTTTACATCTTATAAAGATATCTTATATCTTTATATCTTTATATATAACTTTATATAATCCCAGGACTTTTCCCAGAGGGTTGTTACAAGGATTAAATGTGATAAAATGGGTCAATGCCTGGGAAGCACTTAAATGTTTCCTAATACCATTCTTATTGTTACTACACACTGCTTTTCCTTCAATCTTTTCCTTTTGCTATAATGAAATACTGTACCAGAAGGCAAAATGGTTTTTTTTTTGTTTTTTTTTTTTTACTCTCGTCGACCTCTTATTTTTCTGTGACGTGGTATCAACCCTAAGTCCAAAATTCTGTGTTGCGTTAGTATCAACCCTAACTCCAAAATTCAACTAAGTAGTAGTAGCCCTTTCATCCAATGAATCTTAACAATGCAAGAAGGCACTTGGTTGTTTTGTTTTTTTAAATCCAGGGTCATGAGGCAGCCCCACTTCTAGCTCCAGGTCACCGGGGTTCGCCAGATCCACCAGCCATGTCATCACTTGGGTGTGTGAAGGAGTTTGCTGATTTCTTAAATGAACTCTCAAGGACCCACTGGGATAATCTCTGGAGGGGTCTGCCCTGAGCGCTGAGAACAAATAGGCTGGCCAACATGAGACCTAATTTACGGAACCCTCAGTCTATGTTTTGATGATATTTTGCTACCACTGTCTCTGGGGAGGAGAGCCTTTGGTGGAACCTCAGCCACCGTGGCCCCAGAGAGGGCTCAGCTTACACCCAAACAATCAGGGCTCTTTGACCTAATGAGCTGGTTTTAAGCTCCCTTTCAAAGTTTCCAACAGCCTCACTACCCAAGGTAAGGAGTAGAACTCTCTCAGTGTTCTCAAGAGTACACGGCATGGCATCAGCCATCATTTGATCATTTGCTGAATGAAAAAAGAGAGAGACATCCATGCAAAGGGCAGAGAAGAGGGGCTCTCTCCTTGGCCTTAGGGGATAAAGGGGCTTTTAGAATAAGACAAGGATTATGCTGCATATTTAAGGATAATGGGTCTGTCCCAGGTAGTTGGGCAGGCAGGGTTGGGGAAGGTTATTTCAGCTACTGGGAAGAGTGTATACACATGTTCACACAGGAGATGGCATGAACCATTAACACCGGGGAACTGCAAGGTACTTAACAAGGCTGGGGCAATTATAATTCCTGCTACAACTCCCTTTCTTTGAGATCAAAGGGTTTTCCTTCTTTTTCCCAATTTCACCCAAATTTCCCATCTCAAAAATGCATTCATCTCTTCCTCTCCTCATTCTTCCCATTCAGGGCATGGTCTCTATTCTTCATCTAGATCATGTCCAGTATGTAACGTGATCTCTGCCAGCCTTGACCTGAGCTGGCTCAAACACACCCCCCCCCACACACACACACACACACTTTCCCCTAAGTCTGCAGAGGGTGATGTTCTGTATTCCTATCCTGGCATGCTCTCAAACCTGTTTATTCCGATCTTTCCGATCCAGAGATTTTGACTCTGCGAGTTTTTGGAGGGTGAGTCTGATACAGAACCAAAAGTATGGATGTTAAGGAGCAGAGACTCAAGGATGAGATATTTTGGTCACCAAAGGGTTTAAATAACGCTGCATCACATGTGGACATCCTATTATACAGTTAGATAGAACGAAAGCATGAAGAGAATCCACATCTAATACAGGGGCAAAACTTACAGAATGTTAAGGTCTTGTACGCTAAGTCCTCAGGAGAGGAAAGAGAGCTCTAAGAAAACCAGCACAGTCAAGATCGCCATTGGTCTTGGACATGTCACTCCCTCCGGGCAGCAAGGCTCCTATCCCTCAACCTTGAGGTCTGGTCTTGGTGCGAGTTCGCCGAAGGCAGCCTCACTGTGCTGGGGTGAAGGTGGCTCTCGCTCATTTTTATTCACGTGTTCCTTTTGAACTAAGTGGGTGCAGGAAGGACAACTCAAGTCCTATCTAGACCTGTGAAATCGCATGTTATAGAAAAGGAGAAAGGAGCCGCATCTTAACAAAAAATACTCCTCCATTAGGCAAATCATCCTCCTCGGGCAGAAAAACAAACACACTTAACACATGTAAGACAGCGGAAGAGGCCACTCTACAACTCAGGCATCTTCTCGCCCATGGTGTTAACTCTGGGGTGGTATCACTTCCCTGACCTGCTGCCGCATTTACTGTCTATGCTGGACATTTCCACATTCTATCAAATAGTAATTAACTCACCAAATGCCAAAAAGAGTGCCTGGTACATAATAGCTCCTTAACAAATATTTGATGAATTTATAAACAAATGAATAAACAAACGAATTAATGTTTTCTCTTTCTCTCTCCTTTGTTCGTTTGTTCCTTCCTTCTCTCATTCTATTTGTTTCATGTGCATAGTTTTTCTAACTATAAACTCCAAGAGACAAATTCCACACTCTTTCTTCTTTCTCAACTTGTAGTATAGGGCTAAGAAGAAGTAACTAAGTGCACGTTAAATAACAGCATCTCTACATGTGTCACACATATTCAACGGCAAGACAGGCACCTCTGTGTCACCAAGTCAGGGGCTAAAATCTTATCGATGACAATTTCGTGATGGAGTGACCTCACAGGCCAAAAAAAGAAAAAAAAGGATTTATATAGAGCAATCAATGATCAATCAGATTCTCTGAAAGTTTAAAAAAGACAAATTGAATATTAACTATGATTCAAGTATTACATGAACCACTTCACATTTCATAGCTGTGAATAAGCTCAAGTCACTAAGTCCAATACAAGTCCAATACATGCAGTAGCCCTGTACCTACTGCAGGTCGACAGCGATCCAGATTTTTAAAAAAAATCATCCATCTTCCATTTGTCTTGCTAATTTCGTCAAATGAAAAGAATCCTGAATGGAGATAAGGCTGGAAGGGCGGGAAAAGCAATTTCCTGAGCTGCTGCCAACACCAGACACCCTGAAAAAGGATGTTCATTGCTCGAGGCACCTCTACTTCATTTGGCTCTGCTTCCGGAGGCTCTTGCCTGACGCAGGAAAAAACCTAGAGAAAGGCCACAGCCCACACTTCATCATGGCCACAGAACAGCCACAAATAGTGGTTGAACACCCAGTGCTGGCAAGACCTTACTTCTCTTTGGTCACCTGGATTCTGGGAATTGCCCACTGAGGGACCAAGTTAATCCCAAGGGATGATTCAATTAAACCCTGCACCATAGGGTTAATATTAGGGTAGGGTAGGTAGGGATTCTGCCCCTTCCTACCAGGGCCTCACACTGTCTTGGTTTTGTCCTTCCCCTTAAAGTACCAAATAAGACCTGGTTTTGTTTCAGAGATCAGGACAGCATTTGACATGTCACGTACAAGGCCTTCCGCTCTGGTCTGCCACTACCCCCTTCAAGTGTAGCATCCAGAAATAAGCACAGCAGGCCAAGTGTCATCTGTCCCCCAAGGAGGACAGTGCCTCAATTCTTCATTATGCTATTAATGCAGCCTAGGGTCCTCGGTGCCCCCGCCTCTCAGTAGGGCACAATTGGCTCCTACCGGTTTTACAATCATCCCCTAACTATCACCTGAACCACTGGTAAGTTAGAGCTCTTTACTCTGCACTTGGGCAAGGGTATGGGCTGTGCATTTATTCCCATGAAAGATCTTTTTCATTTTGATCCAGAATTTCAGCCTGCTGAGACTTTAAAACAAATCGTGATTCTTCAGCTCAGAATATTAACTCTTCCTTAACCTTCTTCCACATGCAATTTTTGTCATCGCTAAATTCCTAGAATCGCGCGATTTCAGATGTATTGTGATCAGTTTTCTAAATGTGTGCATTCCAGCGTTTCATAACATCTAAACTGGAGTTGCTACCGTTACTATTTGACAATTACCAAGAACAGTTTCACACCAGGGGTCATTCGCATTTATCTGTGGTATCAGCCTACTCCAGACTGAAGCACCAGGCGATGTCGGGCGCAGTGTCAGTGTTGACCCCTCCTGTCACCTTCACATGACACCTAACACGCTGCCTGCATCTTAGTAGGTGCTTCAAAGACAAATGTTTCTCAATGCAGAAATCAACAAACTTATTTAATCTGTGCCACAATCCAGACGCTATGATTAATCTATGTTTAACAGACGGGGAAACTGAGGTCAAGAAAGTTAAATAACTCACTCAGAATTAAGCACCCTGTTACCTGGAACCAGCATTTAAAAATAACGCCTAGAAAGATTAAACAACTCGTGAAAGACACCCTAATTGCTCATTTCAGAGCAGGTCCCCCAAACTGGGTCTTGTGCCTCTTTTTCTCACGTCTCACTGGTGTGTGTGAGGCCATAGCTCCCAATCACCTCTCCCACCAGCTTTCTTTTCCTCTTTTCTGCAGAAACAGACGTGGCTAAAGAAATTTCCAAATTAAGACCTGGCAATGCTTTCTATATTCTTGTTTCCTAAACCTATAAATCAAAAGTGTCTAAACAGGTCATAAATGTTCCTTGGCGATATAATGGGAAAAGTTCTGATTTATGGTGCCGGTGGAATAATTTTAAATAATTACATAAGAGTTTTGAAAAATGCAATTAACACCTTTAGAAGTTTTTTGAAATGAAAATGAATCTCTGGAGATGACTGTTCCCATACATAAAGATAGCCAGTTAAAAAATAAAAATAAAGCTACAAGATGCAACCGTGTCTGAACGATCCTATGGAGACAGGGTATAGGAGCTTTTATTTTCAATGGGAATTCACCAGCATGACTGCATCAATACATGTCTTAACCCTGCCACCTTATCACACGATAACAACACAATTAGCCTATGTCATTACCAAACATCAAAATTAAATCACCAAATAAGCATCTTGTTTCTATTCAGCCCCAGCTGATGCCTCTCTCCCTCTGTACTGGTTTGACACATCCTACCACACTGTCCTTTGGAACACTTCACATCCTCCTACCTGCTCCTGCAAATCTGGCCAATGTTCTTTCCTTCCTCTTTCTCTTCATTTGTGATTCATCTCCTCCTTCAAAATCCAACCTTCTACAGATGAAGTCACTCCAAACATCTTTCCTTAACCCTAACTTCCCTGGGTACCAAAGAATGTCTCATATCTGAATTTCCTTCTTCAGGCTTACCAAGCAGTAGGAGTTACGGTTTTACTCGATGAACTAACGTCTCAAGCTCATTTCCGCTAACAATCCTTCCCCTCTCTCCCTCACTCAATATTCTTCACTTTGGCCCATCTTACAAACACCCTCTCTGAAACCGTGACCTCCACGTTCAACTCTGGAAGTAGCAAAACAAGGCCATTTCAGACTAAACTGACTTTTGAATCAAGTATGCACTGCTAAATGCTACCTGTTCTTTATTTTCTAGATTTATCTTGGATTAGAAAACTAAACAATACTGAAGCAGACCTTGACTTTCCTCAGGGTTCTTTCGTATCCAAGGGTCCAAGGTATCTCTCTAGTTGTTTCCATCATCCGGACGTAGTGCACCCAGCAACTACACAAAGAGAAACTCTCAGCCACCATCCTGGCCATGAGAACGAAGAAAAAGACTCAGAATCATAGAAACTTTGATCTGGAATAGATGGAGAGATCATTTTAAACCCACCCCCTCATTTTCCAGATGAGAAAACTCATGCCCAGGTAGGAAAAATGACTAGCCAAAGGTCATACATCTAAGTAGTTACCGGCAGAACCGACACCAGAACCCAAAACTTCTGACTGCTAATTAAGCATTCTTTCCATTGCCTCATACCACCTGGCAGGGCACAGATATATGAGGAACCACAAAAACTAAAATAATCAACCTCCAACACAACACTCTTTTTTGGTTGGGGGACAACAGTCTTTCTGTATTTGTTGGAATGACCAGTACTTTTTATTTTAACTACAAATTATGAATGAAAAATAAACTTAATTACCAAAGGCACAGAAGGTCAAGTCAACTTCTACTTTTGTCTAAAATTCACATAACTCTACTTGACCATTAATCGAGAGGAGACACTAGTCACATGTGGCTATTTGTTTAAATCAATTAAAACAAAATAAAATAAAAAATCCAGTTTCTCAGTCATACCAGCCACATGTGAGGTACCTAATAGCCAACAAGGTTAGAAACTACCATAATGGACAGCAAAGATGTAGAATATTTCCATCACTGTAGAAAATTCTATCAGACAACGCTGAGAGTGTAGAACATATTATGAGACGAGCATAATATGAAAACCATGATAAATATGAATTCTAAGCTTGAAATACACACTTTTTTTTTCAGCACAAAGGGACTTGCAGAACTATTCTAGGTCTTTGGTTTCTGATGAGGAAACTGAGTCCTAGGAAATTAATTTACACAGCTCTCCCAAGCTTTATGAGCAGTTAGTCACAGGGTTGGGACCGAATGTCAAGTTACCTAACTCTTAAGGAAGTGATTTTTCCACTAAACTTGCTGACTGGCTGAAACTAACAATATGGTCTGCCTCACCCTCTTTAAGATGATGTGGGGTAAAACGTCTATGCAACATCCACTCCTCCATCTTCGAAAAGGACAACTGAGGTACAACAACTTACCCATATTGATTCTGGATCCATGTGGTTTAATGGAGCCAATCTATCCAGGGTAATCTGGAGGTGGGCACATGGCTCGGTCCCAGCCAATCAGCATATTCCCAACCCCTTGACCACAGTGATTGGTTCATACACAGATGACTCAAGTCATTCAGTCAATTCAGAAATTTTTGTTGGAATTACTGGGCAAGAGACACTGATTTTTTGCCAGAGTTGCTAAACTGTGAATGTGTCGGTCTGGGGCTCCCAGGAGCCATCTTGCTCAGCAAAGGGAAAATCTGACAAAGAATGAAGCCAACACAAAAAGAAAGCAGAACAAAAAATGGAGCTAGACTAAGTCCTGATAACGTGATTTGATTGCCCAGTCCCAGCTGTGTCTGAGGCCAGGCTAACCCTTGAACTTTCAAGTTCTGTGGGCCAACAGACTTTCCCCCATTACCAACCAGTCTAAGTTGGGTTTTGACATTTGCATCTGACTAATACAGGTACCTCTTTCCACAGGGAGATTAGGAAGTAGTTATATTAATATATTCAATCAACCTTGAAAAGCATAGCAAGAGGGAAACACCAAATTATAAAGCACATGATGGCAGTAGCAAATCTTGGTTCATGTGATGCCATTCTGGGAGGGATTCCCCAAGTCAACCCCAAGTATACTCAAACTGTCCCAGCCACGGATCAATCACTAAGTTTCAATTCACCATATGTGCATTTTTCTTTCAGTCACCCAAATTTACAAGTCTCTTATCAGGTGGGCCTGCAACTTCACTTTAAAAATCAACAAAATGTCTTGTACTCATAAACCCTGGGAATTCCTTCAAGACATTTCACTGTCTAAAAAAAAAAAAAAAAAAACACAAAGAAATCCACCCCCCAAGGTCTCATGATGAAAGTATAATTAAGACTTCGTGGTGCAATGGGTTTTCACTCAAAATTCTTTTACTGTCCTTTCCCACAAACCCTGCACTAACTCCTCACTCTTGAATTCGACATTAAAGTTTCTCTTTTTTTCTAGGTCCAATGGGCCAAACTATGACAATCATACTTTCATAGAGTCTGGCAATAAATGATTTACAAAATCTGTTAGCAACTATTTTATTTCATCCACATACAGTTGGCCCTCCTTATCCGTGGGCTCCTTATCTTCAGATTCAACCAACCGCCAATCGAAAATATTCAGGAAAAAAAAAAAATTCCAGCAAGTTTCAAACAAGCAAAACTTGAATTTGCCTCAAACAGGAAACTAGTTACATGGCATTTACACTGTATTAGGTATTACAAGTGATCTACAAATGATTATATAGCTGATTTACTTTGTTGTACAGTAGAGACTAACACAACATTGTAAAGCATTTATAGTCCAATAAAGATGTTAAAAAATGGGTTTGTGAGATCATGGTTCACATCTGCAATAATGCTTTGTACTTTTGCAGGGAAATGTAGAAAACTTTGTTCCATGAATAAATTGTTTCTTGACTAGTAGCTATTAATTAACACGTTGTTTGATGTTGTTATGGTTGTCTATTTAGTAACCTGTTTATTCTGTAAACTGCTATTCTAATGTAATAAAGTAGACTGTTCTTAAAAAAAAAAAAAAAAAAAAAAGATGTTAAAAAAAAAAGAACCTATCACTCAATCAATCAATCAATAAAGTACATGGGAGGATGTTGTGTAGGTTACGTGCCAGTACTACACCATCTTACATAAGGGACTTGGAACACCCTCAGACTTTGGTATCCAAGGGGTCTTGGAACCAGTCCCCAGCGGAAACCGACTGAGGACTGTAATACAGGGACATACATTCTGTCTTCATGGTGGCACATTTCAAAATGTCCAGTGTGTAAGTTATATTGTTTGCAATCAGTTACTGAGACCAGGCCATATTAACAGGATAGGTTTTCACAGACTAACCTCCCCTTAAATAATGTTAATTCTAAAAGGCTTTAATCTCTCCTTTATAAAATGATTTTTTTTTTTAAATTCAAAAAATTAATCATTGTTTGGGCATAAAATAATTGTTCTCTATTAGTGGTTTGTTTATTTATTTCATTCAATGATCTTTCTGTCCAGCTCATCAACAGCTTGGAGCTACTTTTTTTCTTCCATTTAACTTTTTCATTTAACCTTAATTAGCTTTTTCATTTAACCTTATTAATATGTGGCATTCAGAATTTCATTTATTCTCCTATTACTATGAAATTCTAGCCAAAAATGAATGAGGTCCTATGGCTTAAGATTTCTACTAACAACATTAATAGTAACCTGGTGTCTTAAAGTCATCATAAACAAGTCCATCATAATATTATTAGCATCTTTTGTTAAGTGTGTGTCACATGCTGGGTGTCTCAGGCTGGATGCCTTATGTTCCAGTTTTCAAATGGTCCTTACCTTCAGCTTCTGAGGTGGCTATCATTTGTAGCCACTTCATAGACACACAAACAAAAGTGAAAAGGTTAAAGATCTTGCCCAAGGTCACAGTGGCAGGTCAGGAAACAGACATGGTCCCCTGTGCCTCTTTTAAAGCCAGGCTAATTCTTTTGACTGCGTGGCCAACAATTCTAAAATCTGAACTAAAACATCAGATTGAAATCTTTCATAACTGTATTATTTGTAGCTTTAAACCTGAAATTGCATCTCATGTTGGCAGTTGGCCTCTCCCATTGTTTGTCCTTGGGCAGGGGACAAAAAGAAGTCTCTGCCCTCTCTGGCTGTGCCTCAGCAGTGGTAGATTACCCATGGAGGACTGTCAGTTAATTCCATATTGAAGAGATTTGTGAGCCTTGCCTGAAAGGGAATCTTCTAATTCTTCATGTGACAACATAATCTACCAATGTCATTATTATGCAATTTATTTAGAAAAAAAGAGTGTGTGGGGGACACATTTAATAAATGTCATGCTAATTTTATCCTTGAAGGATCTAGAATCGTTGTCGCCTTTTCTAATCTCCAGCATCTCTAGCTAGGCGATAAGGGCTGCAATCGTAGACTGCAGGAGAAGTAGGAGAAGCCACCTCCAACTTCCCCATCAGTCACTAAGAGTCAGGGATTGAAAACCTGAGTTCTGTCTTGCCAGACACTTTCCAAGAACGCCTCTCTTCCAAATTGTGAGTGACATCTAACGCAACCCTGGGCTGCAAACTTCTGCCCCAGAGCAAAGTAGAAAACCAACTGATGTAAAATTAAAAGCTATTTGCTTGATCCATCCCTTGCTTCCACTCCGGCCTACTTTCAACTGGAACACATTCAGCTGGAATTACAGGCTACCTCTCCGTCCGGCACTGGGGCATAGAATTGATAGGTGCATAACCACGGAGCATAAACATGACAGAAAAATAATGACTTCGGAAGCACCGCACACCCTACCCCAACACAAGCTACATGTGTGTTCACAGGTGGAAACGAATGGCTGTTTACCCTGAAGGCCCCATAAGAAAAATGCAGTCACCTTTACAGTAAAATGTAACTTAAGTCTTCAACATGCAACAAACTGAAAGAGAGCTGGGAATGAATTCCGACAAAGAGCTCTTCTAGTATCTTGGATTTCTTAGGGAGAGTCCAAGCCTTTCAAGAACTGTGCAGGCCCCGCACAGCTGAACTGTACAAGTAATGCGATCCTAAGACCAAGGTGGGCAAGGTTTGCAGGCTCAGGGCTCCGCTGGGTGGGTCAGGGAAGAGAGTGTGTGTGACACTGTATCGTGCCTTGCTCAGGAAGCACGTTTCCCAAAGCCCCGAATATAATGGCGATTAAGTGAACACAAGAAACAATACAGGTTTTTGTCTGGCAAAGGGTTATGCAACAGATTAATGTCAACAGGTTCGAGCCGCACCAGAGCGCTTCTGACCATTTCCCGGATGCAGCAAATAAGGGCACACATTCCTTGTTGGTGTATCACACAATGACAACAAAAGCCATCCCAAGCTTCCTGTTGAGAGATGCCAGCAGGTATTGACACAAGCTTAACAGTGTCTTTCTGAGACTTCTGTGGTTTAGCACTTTGTCAAAACAGGATACTATTTAAATTAAAAATTTACTGATTCAAGTTCAGAAAAACCCTGCTTTGCTGTTTTTATAACCAAATTCGTGGGTGGGGAAACTTTGACCTTTATTTTTTTCTTTTTTTTATGCCACCTTATATGGGGCTGAGAAGGTACTATATTTAGCAAGCTAGTTTTGAGAACTAAGGTGTCTAAGCAAGATGACTATCACTTTCTATGAATTACTGTACATGTGAAATCATGGGCTTGTTATATTATGCAAAAGCGACTCAAGTGAAACAAACAAAAATACCTGTTTGCATACAGAAGTTTTGTAAAAATCTCGGTGGGGAGAAAAAGGGGAAATACACATAGACTCACCACAGCATAATGTGCTTCCCATGTGAATCTTGTTGGGCATGCAAAAGTACTTCTTTAGAGAAGAAGGCTAGGTCAGGACTACAAGATTATGGGCAAGAGAGCAGAGCCAATGGTCAAGCAGAAGCAGTGCAGTGGTGACAACCTTGGTGCTGAAGAGTGGATGGAGACCTCATGAATTGTGGAAGCCCAGCCAAGCTTGTTTCTGTCTGGGGGTGGGGGGCAGATTTTCCACCTGCTGCCCCCCTCAATATGAAATATTCTTCTTCTAGACACGTGCAAGACTCAACCTCTAACTCAACTGAGGTCTCCACTCAAAGAGGTCTTGCCTGGCCAGTCAATCTACCACGGGAACCTATCTCATCAGCACTGTCTAGATCTTAACCAGGTTTGTTTTCTTAATAGCTTTCATCATTATCTGACATCTGGTGATTATTATTATTATTATTATTATTATTATTATTATTATTATTATTATTATTTTGCATACTGGTTTAACGTCCCATAAGAATGTAAGCTCCATGAGTTCAGAGACCCTGTCTGGTTTGCCTGATCCTTATCAGAAACGCATGTCTAACTGAATGCAGTCACCCAGTAATTTGTCAGAGGTTGGACAGGGAAATCTCCTAATCTCTGCTCCAGTCTCTGCAAGGACGTGTCCTTCTTAGCCTCCCATCTGACCACCTAACAACTAACAAAATCATTCTAATAACGTCAAACCTCTGAGATACTGATGCCAGAGAGGCCACTGGATGGAAATACTCAACTACTGATTTTGCCTTAAAATCACTTTGTGATTATCCTCCAAGCTCTCACACCTTTGGGAATATACAACCTCTCAATGTTCAAAGGGGAAGGAGTGGAGGAAATATGGAGAATTTGAGAAAGAAATCTAATTCCTCAAACATCTTGGTGCAATTCATCTCTTCTTGAGTCAATCTTTCTTATCAGTCACAGGGAAATCTTTTGGTGAGGTGAACGCTACTTTGGCCAATGGCTTTGAACCGACAATGCACCACCAGTTGGCCCTTAACCGCTGTTTTCTGTCCAGCCCAGCTGAGGGATGTGACACATGACGAGCTGTCACTCGGGCAATGATTCTCCGTAGGGTCACAGCCCCAAAGAGTCCCACCCTCTGGTATGCATGCTTTGCGCAGCCTTTTCCAGCACTGCGTCAGGGCTGGTCTGTGTGACCGATAAACATAGCAGAAGTAATGGTATGTGATTTCTAAGGCTAGGTCACAAAAGACTTGGATCGTTCTGGGGGAAGCCAGCTGCCATGTTATGAGACTCTCAAGCAAGGCTCTGGAGAGGTCCTCACCATGAGGAACTGAGGCCTCCTGCCATGTGTGTGAGCCGTCTCAGGAGCAGATCCTCCAGCCCCAGTCAAGCCCCAGCCTCCCATTTTAACTGCAATCTCATGAGAGACTATGGTCCAGAACCACCCATATTTCTGGCCCACAGAAAATGTGTGAAATCGTAAGTGTTAACACTTGCTTTAAGACACTAAGTTTTGGGGCAACTAACAGAGTATCCAAACCTTATAAGGGAAAACGTGTATCATCGGGTCTAATACATACTTTCTGCCTATAGGAAAACATGTCCCCTGCCCCACCCTGGCTGTATGGGAATCATCACTGCAGAGTCCCAGGCAAAAACACTGAGTTCCAATTTTCACATGGGCAACCAGGTAAAGAAGACATCAAGTCCACAGTCAGGATGCACAGGGACAAAGAAGCCAGAACTCCAAAATCCCTGAGCTAAAGTGAGCCTGTTGCAGAATACTAAAGCCCTCCTGACTCCGGGGTGGACCTTTTAATGGAGCTTTTGGTCGCTTGGAAGAGGGGTCTATAACAGACAGGCAGGTACTGAAAGGAACGGTGTAGCAGGTTGTTTGAAGTCCACCACGAGGTAGAAAGGAGCAGCATTTCTGAGCTCCAGATAATCGACGCTATATAGAAATGTTGTTCCAGCTTCCCTTTTTTTTTTTTTTTTAAGGATAAGCTGGAAAATGGAATTTTAATGGGAACATTTCAGCTTTTTTACCTTTGCAACTAACTCCACAAGATGCTCAACGCTTTGGGCGAATGAAACAGCACCCAGCCGGTGGGCCAGCAGTTTGCCATCTCTAGTGACGAATCCATTTCTTGCTTCCCTCATTCTCCTCCCATTATAACCTAAGTCTCAAAATTCCTAGTTTCAATTATTTCCATTTCCTAAGCTTCTTCCACATTTTCTTGGACAATTTCATGCTTTTTAACAAAACACAACCACCCTATTTGTATCTGAGTTGTCCGACTGGCTGTAAGAAAACATTTGTCCCTTTTTAAAATAAATGCAGTTAATAACGTGGCAAAACAGAAGTGAAAGAACAAGTGTCCTGCAGGTGTGTGGAGAACCACCCTTGGGGGAAAAGTGACAGGGCAATGAAGAGTGACAAATTACTCAGTCCCCAGAGAAGCAAGTTAACTCTGACTAGACGGCCTCATCAGAAGACAACTTTAAAAACCATGCTTTGCTTCCCAACACATCAAGACCCAAGAAAAGGAAAAAATTACGAGGAAATGAGAGTACTCCCTGGTCCTGCTTGCACACGTCTAACTATAAACTCAACGAGAAAGTAACTGTACGACTTCCTCCTTAGCGTGGGGAGGGGAACTAGGAAGGGTCGGGAAAGCGGGGGAGAATACACATCACACATGCTCTCTTTTCTTCTCAGCAGGTGCAGCTAACTGTACCATCGCAAGTGAAGTAGGTCCCTGTACAGAGGACCTACAGATGTGAACATCAACTCAGCACAGGTTTCTCTGGCTGGAGAATCTTTAATTCATCTGGTGTATGAAAGATCTGGAGATGATAATACAGCTATGACCATTCTAAATGCAACTGCTCTGAAACACATATTTCAAACAACAATCGCCACTCTCTGCCCACCGATCACCGTTGAAAAAAATCTTAATATTACATAAAATTCCACTCTGTTTTGCGCAGGCCAGCCTAGGATCTCACAAGTGATAACCCACACCAACATCATAAGCAGGATGATGAGAGCAAGGGCTACAAGAGTAAGTAACATTCTGAGTGCTATGTGTCAGTTCTTTGCAGATACATTTTTCAAACTTAATCCTCCAAAATAATCTGATGGGTAGACATTTCTACTTTATAGAAGTTCAGAAGTGAACTAACCTGGGCAAGGTCATACAGCTGGCAAATGGTTTGTGAATTTGGGTATATCTGACTCTAGAGTCTTAACAACTAAGTTTTATTTTTTCTCATCAATACCTGAAGCTAAAGATTAAGGGCAACCCCAAGTTTTCCCTAACCAATCAACATATTAAACCAATAAACTTAATTCTAGTATTATTACTGTTATTAATCTAAATGGACATATTATTATTCATTATATCACTGTTGATAAAACACAGACCACTAAACCTCACGCCTGAGAGGCAGGGGTGAGAAGCACAATTGTGAACATGTTTTGGAAGCAAAAAACAAAGTTCAAGGATTTGGTATTTAGCAAAGCCAAGAGGAAACCAGGGTGTGTCAGTCTCTGCCCCTGAGAGAGGAGGCAAGAACAGGGACCCTTGTGGGACCCTTAGAGCAGCATCAGTGGAAACTGAAGGTCACGTTCCTCCCCCTCAGACTGAGGAAAGGAGGAGGCTGGTCTGTGGGACCAAAGTAAACCTTCGATAGAAGGAAACTTTCAGAGGAAATGATTTAAGCTTTTTTGGTGAGAAGGGTATTTTTCAAATTCTCTTTTGAAGTTCTTATTTCCATCTTAAGTCTACACAAATAAAAATAATCATCAGTTTTCAAAGGGTCTTGTGGTTCGCTGCAGGGGAAGGAGTTTGGCTTGGTTTCCTTCAATGAAACTTCCAGGACTTTGGAGTTTTTCTTATTAGAAGGGACAACTTCAGCCTCCAGGGAGAGGCATTAGCTGTTCCCAGAAATTACTGGTATTGTCCTGCCTGATAGCAATTCAGTAAAAGAAGGACACGGAAGATATACTATGTGGCAAGAAGTTAGAGAGACACATGTTGGAGATGTATGAAGAAGCCACATTAAAAGAGACTACCCTTTTGATCTTTCATCAGGAGGATATATTTACCAAAATGTTTTAAAAGCCAAAGAAAATTCTAGAATAGCACGGTCCAATAGATTTTCTATGATGATTGAAATGTTCTCTATTTGCATTGTCCAAAATGGTAGCCACTCCCACATATGGCTATTTAAATTGATTAAAAGCAAATACAATTTAAAAATTAAGTTCTTCACTTGCACTAGTCACATTTCAGGTGCTCTGTCCGTTTATGTTCCCACAGTTCCCTTCATTTGCATCTATTAGTACATTTATTTCATCGTATTATAATTCTCTCTGCAGTCTCAGCTCAACATGAGGACAAAGAAATATTCAATTCTGAATTCCAGTACTAAGTAGGGTCCAGTACACAAGAGGTAAATTATAAATATGAATAGGAATGGTAAGTGAATAGATGGGTAAATGAATGAATGAGTCAATCCTCTAGTCCATTCTCACATTTACTTCCTAGGGGCCTTGCTGTCAGGCAGAATTGCTATATCATTTCCAATAAATTTTAATACCAGATGAATCCAAGATCTTGATGATGATGATAATTACATTAATAAAGATCAAAATGAGACTCAGATCGTGTTGATGATGACAATAATAATAAAGATCAATAATCTTCTCATGAGAATGCTATGGCCTTGGCGTCCAATAACTGTGTTCACTATCAGTTTCCCTCCAGGCGCTGCCTTGCTTTTTTCCAACATGAGGGAAAAATACAATTTTCTTGTTTTTCATACACCTTCCTTTATAAAACGAGCACTTTGCTACTAGATTCCCAAGCTTCTCCTCCCGAAGATGTCCTGAAGATCAAATCTAAACTTCTAGACCAGGAGTCCACACACTTTTTCTGTAAGAGGCCAGATAATAATATTTTAAGGCTTTTGTGGGATATACAACTATACCAATCTACCAAGGGAAGCCACAGTGCAAAATGCATGAGTATGGCTCTATTCTGATAAGACTTTATTTGTGGACATTGAAATCTGAATTTCATTGGAATTTTCATGTTTCATGAAACATTATTCTTCTTTTGATTTTTTCCAACCATTTAAAAACATAATAAACAGCTTGTGAGTGCTACAAAAACAAGCTGTGGGATTTGGCCCACTGGTCTATGTTTGCCCAGTGCTGTTCTAAAACCTGCTCTCAGCTCACGTACTTCCTATATAAGTTATAGGTCTAAGAGACACAGAGATATCCTGACACTGATGGAAACGAACCCCTCATTGTAGACAAGGAGATTGTCAAGAGCTCTGCTATCCAGCAGCTCCAGGGACCAACCAGGAGCCAAACCAGGGAAGTGTCAATTTCAAAGGAGGTACTGTGAATGGTGGAGGTGACAGTGGTCCTTATCCACCCTCTCTGGGAGAAGTTCCAGCTGTTGTCACCATCAGCTGAACAGACAGATGAAGCCTCAGCTGGTCTCAAGATCGTCTCCTAAACCAATTTTGTCCAGACTTCTATTAGTCAAAATCCTGATGTACATAAGAGTTTCTTCAAGCCAGTTAATTATGCCTTTGATCTGCAGTTACATTATCTTCAATTAAGCATTAATATATTGTGCATGAACTGACACCATGTCACGCAAAATGGTAAGGCTCCTGGTATATATTTCCTAAGCTAGTATTCTAAACAGCTGTGTAGGCAGTGAAATACTTATTTTCAAATTTATCTGTGTACCATTTCCAAAATTACTGCTCTTGAAATTTTGTTTGAAATTTCTGACCTGCTGTTCATAAGTCAAAAAAATATAATCTCTTTTTTTGTTTGTAGAACTCCAATTGGTAAATTATGTTAAAAGAGAAAAGAAAAGAAAAGAAAAGAAAAGAAAAAAGTCAGATTGGCTGCGTGCTGATAGATGGTGGTATTCAGGCCTCATACATCTGGTGTTACCTTAAAGAAAAATGGTTTCAAATGCCCTGAGGACCTCATAGACCATGCAGCTTCAAGACCATTTTGCCTTCATCAATTAATAGTCTCCAAATTCTCAAACAATTGCAGAATGAAGAGGCTTCTACTTTAAAAAGTCAAGTCATATGTGATAAACGTAACACAGGTAAAGAGGTGTAAGACACCCAGTTTGTCTTTCTGGTTCCATGTTGGTGTTTCTTTTTCTTCCTGTATTTTGCAAAATGAGCAGAGCAGATATTTGTTTATAAAGCACTGACAGAATCAAGGCCCTGGATAAACACAGACTCTACATTTTAAATAACATTCAAGTTCCTGAATGAGGTATGCCCTCAACTCCTAGGAACCAGGTGTGACTCTGAGATGTGGGCCAATTTCAACACTTACCTGAAAGGTATCCAAATGACTTTGGTAGGAAATCAAGTTAGTGATCTCGGGAGACTTAGAGTATATTTCCCAATTCTGGCCTGGAAATATCATCAAAATGGGCACATATCATAAAAATGTGGTCTATAGGTCCATTCCCAAGCAGAAATGCACGGTGTATAGAGAAAAGGAGATCAGCTGCCTATTTAGATGCTCCACCCCACCCCCCTGCCAGATAGACCTTCACCACCGGTTATTATCCTTCTTTGTCCTCATTCCCTGGACTTCTCAAGAGGACTCCAAGGTTAATAGGGTGGCCTACCTAATTCTTACGTAGTACATTCCGCCTCTTGTCCAGTGCAAATTATCTAGGGCAAAAACCAGGGATTCCCTACCATCTTCTGATGACCACTGATTGTTCCCATTGGTGAGATGAAGTCAGAGAGCTCATTTCAACTACTCTAGAAGGAGGCTGGGGGCCAAAAGAATGAGGGAAAACAGAATGAAAGAGATGCTGAGATTTCAAGTTGGAAAGGAACTTAGCTGTCACCTTGACAAGCGGTCTTCAACCATGGGTGTGCCCAAAAAAGCACTTACGAAGGCTTTTAAACAGACCCATGCTTGGGCCCCATCCCAAGATTTTTATTCATAGAGTTCAGGAATCTACCTATATTTTAAAAAGCTTTGAGACCTAGATCTGGATGCTGATAAAAATTATATTAATTCTGATGTGCCTCCAGGCTTGAGAACGACTGACTAATTGTTCGTAGGTAAGAAACGGACACTTCAGAGGTAAGTCACTTTGCCAAAATCAGACATGTTTGGATTCAAAATGCAAAGAGCGTGGGAAAACAGCATCAGCCTATGGCTGAGCGCTGCAAGAGGGCTCTATGGGGTCGGAGTGCCATTACGTTTTGGATTCAAGGAGGAGCCATTCACATTTGGAGACATCCTAGATCTATTTAACTATCTATAAAGTATCTGTAGATCTATAAAGTATCTGTAGATCTATAAGATATTTTTCTGGCAGATGGCAGTAAAGCGTTTTAATGTAATAAAGTCAGATGCATTATGAAAATACTCCAGATTGGAGTAAGACATCTTGAAAGGGTGCTCTCCTCAATTTCACACAAGTACAGCTGGCCCCTGAACAACACAGGTTTGAACTGCATGAGTCCCCTTATTTGCTGAGGTTTTTTTTTTCAATAAATACAGTCAGCCCTTGTATTTGCAAGTTTTGTATCAGCAGGGTCCAGCCAATCATGGATCAAAATTTCCACCTGTGGTTGGTTGAATCCGCGGATGTGGAACCCGTGTATATGGAGGGCTGACCATTTTGGACTTGAGCATCTGAGGTTTTGGTATCCTTGGGAGCTCCTGGATCCAAACCCGACAAATACCAAGGGATGACTCTGTATCATACGGGCTAGCTAAGGCCCTGCCAGCCTAGTCCGTTTCCTTCAATCTCAGAAAGTTAGTACTAGTTTAGCCATTACACCTACCGCAATGAGTGGACAGACGTCAGACCAAGAAGATGGAAAGGAAGGAAATATGGGGGTTGGGTGGCACCCCTGTGCAAGTGAGAAAAAAGGTACTCCTTCTTCCAAGAAAATGCTGTGCCAGTTCCACACCAGGGTGCAAGGCTTGGTATATGGTGGCCAGATTTCAGTCTTCACCAGCCCCTCATTCAGGCAACCTTGTTCAATGGACAATCTGTGAGATCATACCCGATCTTCTAGAGCAAAAGTCAGCAAACTCCAGCCCAAATCTGGCCTATCACCTGTGTCTGTGTGTAGTCATAGGAGCCTTGAGCTAAGATTGTTTTCATATTTTTAAATAGTTGGAAAAAAAATCAAAAGAAGAATTTTATGTGATATGCGGAAATTATATGAAATTCAAACTCCAGCGCCCACAAATGAATTTTTATTGAAATACTGCATGCTCATTATTTACGTATAGTAAGTAATTTTACATGTTGTGGCTGCCTTTATATGACAACAGCAGAGTGAGTACCGCCACGGAGACTATTGCCCAAAGAACCAAAACTATTCACCATCTGGCCCTGTACAGAAGCAATGGCTGACCCCTGGTCTAAAGGAAGAAAAGAGTTAACTATTAAACCAAGTTCCTTTTGTAGATTTCATGAAAAGTTCCAAGCAAATATGGCAGGTGAAATGGTTTCTTTCTATACACAAACATGAAACCGAGACAACGACGGAGGAAGGTCAACTTCATTACCTAGCCACCTTGACAGTACCTTTAAATGTCATCAATCAGTATGTGCCTTGCATGACTTCCAAGGGTTCATTATAAATTACAGCACACGGGCCCCTGACACGATCCAGGGGCTGTAACAGGACTCTGGTGATGTAATGTGATAAAGGCGATTTCTCTGTACAGCTCTATATGGCACAGAGCTGGACAATTTCCAAGAACTTTAATTTCCAGAGTGCCACCTCTGACTATTCAAGATAATTCCACCCAAGCACCGGGCAACCTTGAAGAAAACTTTATCTTTTCTAGAAATGCTTGTCATTTGGGTGTCATCCCCCAAAATACAAATCTGAAGCTATTTTTTTTTCCGATGAGACACACTAAATCCAGGATGTAGATTTTCCAATTAGACTCTTTTTAAACATCTGTTGGTAGGCTGCATTTAATGTTAGTTATTTGAGCAAAGCACAATTTGATTAGACTGTCTGAAACCAAGCCAAAGTCTGCAAAATAATAGCTCAATTAAATTCTGTTTTGCTTTCATTTGTCTTAGATTTTCCTGAGTGTGATACTGTTGCAAATAATCAAGTAAACCAATTCCTTTCAAACTGAGAGATTTAGATATATTTTCCATCTTCCCTCCATGTTTATTTAATAATCGATTCCATCTTCGCTATGCTTCATTGAACTTCATCTTGACACCAAATACATGTCTGTATTTTGCCTTTAGTCTCCTTTAATTTTCTGTACTTAGGAATTAAAGTTCTATGCCATTAATATTATACCTTAAACAGATTAGCAAATGTACAAAGGCAAGCACAGAGCATTAAGGGCAGTCAAACAGCACTGCAGGAGTTTTCTGATTTTCACTCCATACTTGGCAAGATTCATTTCATCGACCCAATGAAAGATTTCGGCAGGACTGACATCGGATTCTTTTAATGCTCTGTTCATGGTCTTGAAATGTTCCTAGAGGTTTATGAACCTGAGACCAGTCTGCAGCCTCTTCAACTAAAGTAGTATCAATTTTCCTTTCTTTTTGGCTTAGATATTTCACTCATTCATTCATCACTCACTCATTCACTAACTCATAGGGAAAGAAATATCTACGGATTGCCTACTTTGTGCCAGGCAGGGTGCAGAATGCCACAGCTTCAAGATGTAAGACTAGGGACTAGTTCCCTTGGCTGTTACGATAACAGAGCATGAATTCATATACAATTCTGGGAAAACAAGGATAAAAGAGAGACCAGGATGGGATTTTCAGAACAGCATGGCCCTCATTTATGCCAAAGTGGACACATTTAGGAAAATAATGCTCTATCACAATAATACTGATAACGATGGTGGCAGAGATGATGAGAACAGCTAATAACATTTATTAAGTATTTCTTGTGTACCCTGCACTGTTTTAGGCCATTTATAATGTAGTAACTCAGCTAATCTTCATAACTCCATAGGATGGGCATGTGGCCACCCCCATTTTACAGATGGGAAGTCTGATGTCTTCTCATCATGTCTGGTTAACCACAACTGACTACCAGCAAAAGGACCGTCCCTGGTGCACTGCTAAAACGCATATTTGAATAGGGACTGATTAACTGAATTAACATATAATCTGGAGTTTAACAGGTATTCATTTTCCCTTTAAAAGGAGTTTATATAATTATGAGAAGAGCTAACTTTTCTGAGAATTTACTGTGTCCCAGGCACTGGGCAAGCACTTTTCATGCATTAATCATTTAACCTGTACAATCGCCTTCAGATAGATGAGGTAATCAGTCACGTTCTCTAGATGAGAAAACGGAAATACAGAGAAGTGAAGCTACTTTTCCAAGGTCACTCAGCAGTAAGGGTAGTGCTAGGACCTCAACCTGGGAGCCTGACACCAGAGATCACACTATTAGTCATGATGAGCTTCCTCTCACCGTATTCTGAAACACAAATCTCTGTAACTCTCAACCACCTGGCTGAGTTTATATGACGACCCAGTCATCATATAAAACATACAAAACATACTGTGCCTTTAAAGACAAATCACAGCTCACTTTTGACCACAGAGAGGCAGAGCTTCAGGATAAGAATACAATTTGCGCCATCTCAGATAAGGATATTAGGAACATATAAAAGACAATGTTTAATTTTAGATAATATTTCAGTAGTTACTGCAGGATCTATCAGGCATCCCAGAAAAAAATAATTCCAGGTCCTTCTCTGCTCTGGTATGTGATCAGCACAGACTACGTCAGGTAAGTCAACCTTGGCAGGTAGAAGGCACACGTACTCCCAACTCCAGTGCCCACGGCAGACATGGCTAGTCAACCACAGCGAACCTACAGAGGCCGTCCTGGTTCAAGAGTCCTTGAAACAGCATTCTACGCAGAGCCATTTCATACCTAGATCAAACAGGACCTCTGTGCTCTGTCTATTCTACGTGGTTTGGATTCTTAACTTTATTTCTGCAAGAAATAACAATTCCTTTACGTTATCAAATAAAGAACAAACCGGACATAATTTCACCAATGTCTTATTAAAAGCAGCTTCATTAGGTCTGATGAAGCAGCTCTTCTGTATGCAGACAAAGGAGCGCCTGGCTGCAGATCCTACTTCCAGAGAAGACGGGAAGGAACTCGCTAGGCCGTAGCAATAGATATTAATGAAGAAGAAGCATGGGGCAACGCAGCAGAGAATTTAGATACAGGAAAACATAGCATAGCACAGAGCTTTTCGTTTCCTTCTGAAGAAAGCAGACAGAGACATAATTCTCTTGGACTTAAACTCAAACGCAATTTAATCACCAGGGCCTTCTGCCTAAACGGCGGGCATCAAAACAAGCCATATTTGCAATTCTGGATTTGGGGGAATCGGAAATATTATCAGATGGACTGTACTTATGTGCACCTCCTGACAGAAGGAATCATGGCTCTGAATTCCCCTCCCCCGGCTCCAGTAAGAGGACTACCACCTTCTTCTCAGGTCATCTGATTTAATCCCTAACCAGAATACCAAGAGACTAGGAGAAGGCAACAGAATTTAGCCTTGGTATGGAAGTAAGAGCGGACCAACGGAAGTTCTTGAATAGCAGAGTAACTTGGCCTTGAGGGAAAGGCTGAAAGCAGTAGGTAGGCTAGGAGATCCTCACGAAGAACAGAAAATGCTCTGACGGGGTGGAGCAGGATAAATGATCATTTTTTGCCAAGAGCTAAGCGTATCCTTCCTGAATGCCTGAACCCTGGGACAAAGTAGCGGCAGGGGAAACGCCAAGAAAGGAATAGACAGAAGATGCCCAGTGGAAGGAAAAGGGCAGATCTGATAATGTGGTGGGGATGAGAGAAATTAGTAAGTCGATGATGACGCGTGAGTCTAATAGGGCCTGCTGACAAAAGTGATCAGTTGGATTAGAGATGACTGAAATTGCTGTGAGGGTGAGCTAAGAGAGAGCCGTGAGGGGTACAGACAGGCTTGGAGCCATGGGTACAGAGGTCCAAGAACAAGCAAAGAAGACAGAAGTGCTACTGCACAAGATCCAAGGGACTGAGCTTCAGGAAAGGAATGAACTTGGGTTCCAGAGGAGAAGTGGGAAGCAGAAAGAGAATGGTGAGGACCAGAGGGCACTGAATTCAAGAAGTTTCAAAGAAGGCAATTTCCAAGAAGACGAGTCAGCCGAAGGACCACAGGCTGCTACGAAGTCAGACAAGTTGAGGTAAGGATGGAGACATGGGCACGGAATTGAGTGACAGTAACATTCAAGACAACGATGAGGGGAAAAGCCAGATTTGGGGGGGAGGTTAGGAAGGAAAGTGACTAGTTAAAAAAAAAAAAAAAAGTTGAAGCAACAGACAGAATATTCAGGTTCTAAAAGCTTGATAGCAAAAGAAGGCGCTAGAGGAGAAGAGCTGGGAAGGGTTGAGTCATCCAGCGTTTTTCAACTACCCGTTTAAAATCCACATTTTACCATGAACACCGATAAATACTGAGCTCTGTCTGCTTGAATGTTTACCAAATTTCCTCAGTGGGATGTAACATAAAAGGACAAGGGCTGGCAGTCTTTGCCCAATTGTGTCCTGGCAGCTTTAAATTCTACTACTTAAGTAGTTAAAAATCTGTTCGGTTGAGGAAGGGGGAAAAGTTATGAATAGAAGTCAGCAGCCCTAGACCCCTTAGAAATGACTAGCATTCAGTCTCTGTAACTTACTGCGCAATAATTTCTAACTCAAACAATCGCAACAGCAAGGCGGCCGAAGTCCACCCAAAGTTCAGAATGGGATATGTTCTCTTTAAAATTTTGAGAGCGACTAAATATGACAACCATCTGATGTATGAAAATTATTCACAACCAAAAACAGACAGTCTGGAAATAGCCGGGATGACTTCATTTAGACAGAATTACCCAAATCTGTTTCTAATATACACAGTACACATAATAAATTTTTACAATATGACAAGGAAAACAAACTTAATAAAAGTTCCCGATCTTTTGTTACACAAGCATGCTATATCCATGCTATGTTTATAATAGTTTGCTCATGATATCACAGCTCAGTAACAAAGGCCCAAGCAATACAAAAACAGTTACTAGGCATGACATCAACTCACAACTACCGTAATTACATCGGTACACAAATTTCCCAAACTGTACATTTTCCAAACTGCTTCTCAATTTCAGCGGCTGCCTTTAGACAATTACTTGCAGAGTTGTCTGCAAGCTTTGAGTAATACCCGTCTTTCTTCTCTTTCCCAAGCGTCATTTCCCTTTAGAAAGTGCATATTTCAAGCGCAAGCACTATTTTTTAAATATGCCCGTACATATGTCCAAATTAGGAGACGGTGTGGTCTAGTGGTTAGTGACAAGCATTCGGCATCAGCAACTCTGATTCCGTTCCATTCTCTGTCCCTGTTTGTGAGGCCCAGGTGGCAGCTCAGGGAGAAGAGGCAGAATGTAATGGATAAGAGCATAGATTCCTGAGCTGGACTGTTTGGGCTGAAACCCCAGCTCTGCCACTTGTCAATGGTTTGGCCCTGAGCAAGTTAATTTCTCTATGCCCCACTTTCTTCATCTGCAAAACGGGAATAATAATGGAATTTACCCTCAGCTGGTTATTGTACAGTAGCTGGTTCCTAGAAAGTACAATTTAAGTGTTTGCTTTTTAATATTATTACTGTTATATTTCTGGGACTCAGTTTCCTGTTTGAAAACCTGGCCTATATTATCCTGAACCTCGGTGAATTGTGTACTTTTTCTAATGGTAGGGCAAGGGTTCCGTCTAGGTCCTGTTACCTGGATATAGTGAGGTTCAATGAACAAAGTTTGAATGAATGAATGAATGAAATCCATAGGTTCTGCAATACCCAATAGTGACAGAAGTAAAAAATATTACCTTGTAGCAATTGGTTTTCATCCAAGTTCTCTAATTGCTTGCTTTCATGTTCCTGCAGCTAATGCTGATAAATACCTCCAACCCAACTCAAATAATAAGTGTAGGGAAAAAAGATATTGCCCTGTGATTTCAGAAGCATGCTTCTCTAAGGACCAAACTTTTCTAGCCCATCCCATGTGCACGACCTCTGTCTCACTGGGTTGCATGGTCAGCTGGCTTTCCCGACTGGGCAGGGCGCCAGGCGAGCTCGACTACCCCCATTGTCACTTCTGGTCCTTGGTGCTTGCACCAAATGCTGTTATTCTAGGCTTCAGGAAATTTTCTAACCACTGGACAGGGTCCAATGCTGTGTGCTAATGAGTTTCAGATTGGAGGACTTCACTGTGCATGTGTCAGAAAAGTGCCATGGTTTCTGGTGAGGTGGGGGGAGGGAAGAAAAGGCACACAAAAAAGGAAGAAAAAAACAGTAGTTTAAAAATGCTGGCTACTCAAATTGACAGGGAACGTGACCTCTGCACTTCATCAGAAATTCCTGCAGACTTACAAAATAAAGGAGTTTGCTTTTATCACACACTGTGAGGCTCATATGGAAAAATGGAAAACACTACATCACTTGACCTCGGCATGGCCCCTTTCAACCACAGACGAATATTGTGTACAAAAATTCTAAATCAACTTAAGATGTTCCACAAAAAAAACCTTTAATTTTCTGCATTAGGCTTGATGATTACTATTTTGGGTCTTGAGATTTTGCTTAGAAGGTTCACACAGGAAAAGGACTCATAATTCCAGGAAGAGTATTTTCTCACTTCGGGAATATTCATGGTCTGGTCTCTGTTGGGTGGGCACATCACGGTCTACACTTCCCTAGACTCCTTGGAAAATAATGAGCAAGTCTCACTTACCCAGGTTTGAAAGTCACCCAAGACTGAATCATGATTATTTGCTTACATTAACAGAACATTAAAACAAATTTTAAACAACTTAAGAAAACTCTAGCCATCTTTGCTTGGTGATTCACTTCTCTGGGAAGCTTTTTTCCCCCGTCAAGGCAATCAGCAGGCTTGATAGCAAGACTTCTCATCATGCTATCACCGTCTACCAAAGAAGAAGCCCTTCTTAGGAGAGTCTAACTCACAAGCTTTTTTTTTTTTTTTTTTTTTAATGAGATTACATTTCTTTTTTTTTCTTTCTTTCTTTTTTTTTTTTTTTTTTGCCACACTTAGTACTGGCAACTTTAAAAATCCAGTCCTTTCACATCCTCCAACTGTCATCAACATTTTTTTCAGACGATGTCAATAAAATTGATTGCTTGCAGTTCTGAATTCTGCTCTGCACATGGAAACAATATCATTTGTTTTAAAGTATTTTCGACGGGGGCGGAAGGAGAAACAGAACGTCAGCAAGCCTATCCACAACATTGGGGCGGGGTGGGGAACAAACCAGAAGCAAAGTAAATGGTTGGCTGGAAACTTTGACAAAAATTCCTGATATATAAACCCTAAACCTTACTGTTGTGCTGACTGATGTGTCTTCCTGTCAGATATGAATGATGTTTCTGGAACATTAATACGTTCATTAAATTCTAACTCCCCGTACTTAAAATATTCCATACTTTGGCTCTGAGGCATCTTGACAGCTTTGTTGTAATCGCGTATGTGAGGCCTCAGACTACACAGTTGTTGAGATGCCTCATACCTACAAGCAATCTGTTGCTTTTACAAGTTTAATCAAGGTATTAGGGATCTGATTGTGGCACCATGTCGACTTGACATCTTCAACTCAGTTGTCTATCAGAGAAACCACTCTGGGTGGTGGCAGACTTCCATTATGCTCAGCAACCATACATACCTCTAACTCCCTAATCTGTAATACTACCAAATACAGCTTGGACTGGGTTTTTTTTTTTTTTTCCCCCTTTTCCCGAAGCACAAGTGGACGACCAGCAAGGGTCCGACAGTGTTATTCCTAATTACCTTTTTTTTTCACTCTTGATCCTGTGGCTCTCATAATTAGTTACCTGGGGCTGCAATCCAATTTGAAGTGATGACAAGAAAGTGATCCATGAAAAAGTAATAAGTTAAATCCAATTTCAGCCTTCCTCTAATTAAATGCACATGGAACTAATGACTCCAACCCTAGCATTTCAGTGATAATGGTAATTAGCAAGGTGGGAGTTGCTCTCTTTTTCAACACTGGAGGTGTAAACCACAAGGTAAAATGGTAGGAGCACTCTTAATTACATGTGTCATTTTGTCAGCAATTTACACATTTTTGACCAGTCAAGTATGTTTTTTTTTCTCCTGTTCCTCCCAACCTCCTAGCCCCAACAATGATTATAACATACTATCTCCATGTTCCAGCACATGGAAGCTCACAGGAGCATTTCAGGCTAGAGAATAAGAAATAATGTTTTCTTTGCTCTTGTTCACTGCTGTGATACACACACACACACACACACACACACACACACACACACACAAACACATACACACACGGTGACAATTAGGATAATTATGCAGATCTTAGTCCTCTTAATTGAAATCCAGATATTTACAGTGGAAATTGGTTTTTGTTGGTTGGGCTTTATTTTTGCTTATGCTATGAAAAATCCGATAATTTGCTTATTGATGTAAAACATGGCACTCAGTAGATGCTGAGTAAACACACATTGAAGGAGAAGCAATAATTAACTTCCTGATAACATACTGGTTTTTGGTGGTCTTAAAACACCTGGCTTGCCAGCCTGGCGTTGTCATTGCCTGTGTGCTCTGTAGCAAGTCACTTAACCTCTTGGAAGTTTCACTTTTCCTCATCCATGGAATGGTTCATGATAGTTCTACACCACAGAGTAGCCATGGGGCTGGTCCATAAACCTTAACTATCTTTGCAGATAGGGACATATGCACGTGGTGACAAACACATGCTTACACTTCAAATAGTAGCATCACATTTGCATTTTAATGTTTAGATGCGTGTAAGCAAAGTGACCATATAATTAAATGTCCAAACTGGGATACTTTTAAGAGTGAGAGTTATTAATAAATACACTCAGTCAACAGGCATAGACTAAGGCTGTCCTGGGCAGACACAGGATCACCTTATATACAGCTGAAGTTGAAATAGCAAAAATGAGGGAACTCATTTTATCACAACTCACATGAGGAATCTGGTGGCAAGGACAAAACACATTATTTTGGGAAAAAAATTTTTTTCCAGCAACAGTATCGAACCTGGGCAAACAGATGGACTTCTTGAGCTTCATGAAACCCTTGATGCAAAATTCTGTGTGCATGTGCATTTTTCTAGGAGGGGATCCTGTTTCTATCACATTTTTAATGGTGCGCATAATCGGAAAGACTTAATAACCATTTTAAAGCATCATTTCTATTTTATTGTTGCTTATCCAGACTTATTTTTTAGGGTTTGGGGATTCTCCAAACTTGTGTGATAACAATGAAATCTTAAAAGGTACCAAAATTTCAACACTTCATATCAATCTCATGCCAGGGATGCAAATTCTAGACAATGTTAACTGCAAACATTAAAAAAAAAAAATCTGCCTCCCTCTCCTGAACTATTATGCACTTCACTAATTCAGTGCATAGGGATATCTTTTAAGGGTCAGTATTTCCAAACCATTCCATTTCACTATCTACCACATAAAATCGTAGTTTCCTTTAAAGGTTTCCTCTTACCAATTTATTCCTCAGTGAATAACGTGGAAATGATACGAGGTACTAAGATTATATGTGGCATTAATGCCAAGCAAAATGTTGCCTAAAGCACGTTTTATATAACTGCAAATAAAAATGCTAAAAAAAACACCTGCTGAATCTTGCATTTTAACTTCCTCCACTTAAAGCAGGAGTCCTCATTACCATCCTGAGCTTCCAACGGGACGAAAAGGCAGACCCTTCCAGTGAATTCCACCAGCCCTCCTTCCAGTGAAACGGCCCCCTGTGTGAGGGGCTTGCACATGAGATAAACTTGGAAGGAGGGGACGGGACAGGAGAGAAAAGTATCAGATGACTGCTTTCAAGTTCAAATTCTTTATACATGGCCTGAAATGGTGGTCAGCTCTCCTCGGTAAGCAACACACAAGGTTTACTTTCTTTCTTAACTTGAATGCTGCCAGAATACACATGTACTTTTACTTTCTTAGGAGAAAATGTGTCATTTGATTTCCTTCCAGTTTATGTCCTTGTGCCAACAACTAAAACGCTTAAAGAACCCAAATGAATTACTACCCAGAAACGGTGGTCAAAGTTCCAAAATGTGATCAATAAAATTGCTCACAAATTAATCTTCAGCCAGGAAAGTTACACATTTTCGAGGTTATGGGCGCACCTGCACTGTTAAGCATTTATTTCACTTGTTTTAGCAATCTTCAGAAGTATATAAATATTTATAAAAGGAAGCCTACTATTTTTACTCACATATAATTTTCTTTCTGTGGCAAAACCTGGTTAATTCTTTCACAGCTCAAGCATCCTGCAGGTAGGGTCTGTCTCCTAGACATTTTTACATCTCTGAACAGCAGCTTGATGCCCTGCAAGTTGTAGCTGTTCTAGAAACGTTCACTGAGTTGCATTTAATTAATTCAGAGCCTTCTGAGGCTGAATTTATGATGGGGCCAATTTCCAATTTTCACTTGTACCATTCATAAAAAAAATTGCAAAGCAAATTAATAGACCAAATAAGGAGCTATTTAGGTTACTAAGTAGAATATTTTTCAAGAACTTCAGAAGCAATATCTGTACCCGATTCATGCCTTCACCATAAACTACAATGTCACCCAAGAACGCGACCAGTTCGGATTTAGTTCAGTATGTGTATCTGAAAGATACACATAAAGAGCGTCATGTCTCACTTATTTACTCTCATTTCGCTGAAATTAGTCCAAATCGGTGATGTTTGACTACATTTTGTGATCTCTGTCGAGTAACCACTTATAGCCTCCTCTAACTTTCCATTTTCTTTTGTTTGTATCATCAGCCTGTGAAACTGGAGAGCACTGCCAAACATAAAGCAGGGAAGTGTGAGATTTGCTTAAAATATGAGTCACAGTATATTTGGGGATTTGGGTTTCTTTTTTTTTTTTCCTCAAGCTATCAGCAGATCAAATCCTTCTTCCCTGTCAAGCCTTGCTCTATGTGGAAGATCTGAAATTTGCTAAAATAGGTCTCTCGGTGTAGAAGGAAGGGTAAGGAGATCAGAGAGGAACACTGTTAAGATTTGCTGTAGGATTTCCCTTTCATGTCAGAGCCGCTCTGCCTGAGATGCCCCAGCAAGGACATGGCTCGACAAGATATATTTAAATGTGAAGGTTATTCCTTCCATGAATCACCAAGTCTACCTAAGTATTTTTATTATAACAAGGTAATATGCCATGTGGCCTAGGTTAGTAATTTTTCCTCTCTGTTTGTGGAAGGCCAGCCAACCCAATAAAACTTAGTGAATTTGCATGACCCTACCAGGCAGCTGAAGAGACAACAGTCTATGATGCACTTGCATGTGTGTACGCACGTACGTACACACACACACACCCCCCACAAACACACACACAGGTCAACCAACTCTCCCCTCCCCCCAACCCCGGAATCAACTCTTAAAACTGGTCTAAATGCTTTGCTTGTCAACTCTCCCACTGAGGGGGCAGGAAAGAACTCAAAACATCTTCTTTAGCAAAACCAGCATCCAAGATGGCCCCCTCGTCCCACACTTTTCATACAGACTGAAGTGCTCAGTAGAATGCATTAGGCTGGTTTTGACACTGTCCTTTGCCAAGAAAAACAAGGCCCTCTGTATCATACTCTTCTGGGGGCTAAAAGCCTTATAACGGGCAAGAAGAAGAAGAGCCCTCCAAAGGAAATCCCCTAAAACTTGACTTCATATACTTAGCCCTAAAGGAACTTCACTCACCTTGGAAAAGAAGTTACCTAAAAATGCCCTATGTTTTTTAAGAAGCATCTAGAAAATAAGTCTAGTCGAAAAGATTACAAATGATATTCAATACTGAAGAGCAGTTCATTAGACCATGTATGTGTGTCCTTTTTGAAAATTCTCTCTAACCAAAGCACTACGATATGTGAGATTCTGCCCCCCAATAATATATTGTTATTTTTCCAACGCATTCAAGGTCTGATCAATTCAAGAGGACTCATAGTATTTTTAAGGCTGTGAGAGCTCCAAGGGGGAGGCAAAAAGAATGGACAGTCATTTGAATCACTGAATGACAGGCTGGGCTAGCTCCCTGTATACATTAATAAATTAGAATTTTAATTGTGTCTCTGTCTGCAGGAGATGCCCCAGTACTTTAATATGTACCAACAATTGGCTATGTTCTGGAATCTGCAATGTGGCCTCCGCTGCTGACCTCTGAAGCACAATTCCCAGTCTGACTACGGAAACTGTTCAGTTTGATCCTTTCAACTTATTTGAATCCTGACAAATAAGCTCACAGCTGAAAGGTCAACACAGTCATATTTCATCCTCCAGAGCTGTTCTTAAGACATCTGCACAACAAAGCACTGCTTATAGCACCTGACATGGGACCTCAGTGACACTGGACCTCATTAAAAATGTCCCCAGCATTCACACACATGAAAAGGCATATGGGTTGGTGATGGCTGACCAAATAAACTGCTTTTGGAAGTGTTAGTAAACAATGCACGTTGTCATTCAACTCTGCCAGTAAAGTGCTGCTATCATGCTGAACTTCCTCTAGACGGTGACAATTTCCAAGCAGACGTAGAAGCACCAGAATGTGTGGCCCAAGGTCAGTTTGATCTCTGTAGGATAATTTGGGTGCTGGTATACTGGTTCTCTCTGATCTGAGAAGAGGCAACCCAAGCTAGAATTTGGGTTGACCTTGTGATCATCTTAATCGGCATCAAGTTATACCCACCAGCTCCCACTTACAAATTCCTCTCCAGAATGCCCAGCGTGGGAAACTCATCTTTGCTTCCCATCTTGAGCGATGCCCACTGTTAGCTATGTAAGTAGTTGAGCCACCTGGTACCTGCCCTGCAAGTGCCCTCCCTGTCCTGGACGGGAGCATGGGCTACTCCATGTCAAGTTTCTTTAAAATGTCTATGACAATTTTCTACTCCAAGTCAAAGATTCAAAGTAGATTTTTATGAACTCACTCCTTCCACTCCGCTAATCCCTGCCCTCAATGTGCCTGAAATGAGAAGCTGCCAAAACGGTCTTTTTGAGTATCTTTACATAAAAGATGCTTGCCAATCTTTATCAATGATTCAGAAATATTTGGAAAACATCCAGTGAATAATGGAGTAGGTATTACATTCATTACTAGGTGTATTAAAAAATACAGTATCTTCCTTAATCCCAATACGTTCTTGACAGCATTGACATTTTGGGTTGAATAATTCTCTCTTGTGGGATACTTTCCTGTGCACTGTAGGATGTTCGCAGCCTCCCCGGTCTCCCTCTACTAGAGGCCAGTAGCACCCATTCCCCCCAAGTTGTGAGAACCGAAAATGTCTCCAGATACTGCCCAATGTCCTTTGAGGGGTAAAAGCACTCCGGCTGAAAACCACCGCACTAAAGTAACATTTGTGTGTGTGTGTCCCATTTCCAGACAGATCACAAGAGAATGAGTGACATATGTGAGCACTATGGACTTTTCCTCATTGGTAAGCCACACTGCCTAATAAGCAACCCATGCCAACAGCTCCTCCGCCTCCAATTAAATGGTCTCATTAGATTTGCTTACTCCCAACAACAAAAATGTTGGTTGAACAGACATTTTCCCCCCAAATGTCATGTTCTAGTGTTAAACAAAAAAATGAAGTTTTTTGCAGAAGATTTCCTTACAGGATTTGCAATTCTCAACACAATCCACTTCTGAATGGCTTATCAGCTGTCTCAAAGTGTATCATCAACTTCAAGAAAAAAAAAGAAGAAGAAAAAAAAAAAAGACTTGCTACCTGAAGGGCTGGTTGTTTGTCATTCCTCTTGGGAGACTTTAATCCACTAACTTGCTGCTGTTGCTGCTGGAGAAGAAGCTGTCTTGCCACTTGAAGTGCCTGCAAGGAAAAATGGAAGGAAAACGTTTGTGTTACTACACAGGTTCAGGGCCTCCTTCACAAAAAAGTATTCTAGGAAGGACACATGAGGATGAGATCTTGACTTTTCCATTTCCGGGCAAATGAAACAGCAAACCAAACTTCCCACCAGTCTAAGTTGGAAAACTTTCCAGAATGTGTTTACGTTTTCTTAGAGTTAGCCAATTCCATCCACAGTTCCTCGGGCGTAGCAGTCCATCTGAGCAGACACTTGATTCCTACCATAAATGTGACATGAAATGTAGAGTATGAATGATTGGGACTTTGAGGAAGGAGGGCAGAGAGAGGCCAGGAAGGACCTGGGCAAAGCCAGAAACTTCGGAGACAATAAAGGGCTCTTTTCAAAGGTACCTTCATACTCCTCCAATTCTTCTCGTGGGAGCTAGGCAACTCGAGTTGAAAGTAACACTTTCACCTCATTTGAGTCCAAATAAAGAGGAAAAGCTAAGTGGTGGACCACACTGTGGGTAAAGTTATTTGTGAAGGAAGATCAAATCAGGGTGACCTTGATGGACTACGTAAGAAAAAATCTTGGCCAATCTGACCTCTAAGTCCACTCAAAGGGTACCTTACACGCTTGTGAATAAAACTGACTGTGTCAAACACAAATGGGTCCTTCTGAGCTTACACCATGGGCTGGTTTTTATTTAAAGCTAGAAACTGGGGAGGTGCTATCGACTGGAGATAAAACCAAAGGAGAAAAGGAGACTCCTCCAAAGGCAGAACGCTGACCAATGACTGACCAATCTTTTTCGAAAGCTCAAATAAAAAAGTATGTCATCAATAAATTTTCATGCAGTCATTCAGTGACAAAGGACTTAATAGGAATAACAGCTAGCCCCACCTTTCCAAAGAGGACAGCAGGATTGGCAACAGAAAACTGAAATTTGCAGGCACTGTGCTAGAAAATCACACGAGAAGTTACATTATTTGAATCAATTCAGCTGAGAACCAAAAATGTACATATGGACAAGATGTTGAGAAGGCTCGTTAAATGATGCGCCTGGAGTTTAGAGACAAAACAAGATTTACTGGGGATCACATCAATAATCATTGCTACATGACAACTCATTATTTGCACCTGAAAGAAGATTCACACAGAGACGTGGTCAACGTATCGAAAAGATCTGACACTATAATCTTAGAAAGTGTGAAAAATGGGCTAATGATGGTAGTGTGTTCCTCAAAGAGGAACAGATGTCATTTACATAAGAAAACAGTGTTTATAGTTCTAGGAAAAGTTAGAGTGACACGGTGCAGTGGGGAAAGGCAAGATGGTACGGGGTTTCCCGTGCAGCAAACTCAGAGGAAGGGCAATGAGAGTGGTCAAGGGGACTACTGTTCATGAAAAGATGCCTAAAAATGTTGCATCAGCAAGAGGAGTACTTCTCCTCAAAGGACAATCTAACTAAACCGAGCTCATGACTGTACCGTTGTCACAAAGAATATTTTTAAGACGCTATGTAAGGTTGCGTGGTGGCTTTGTGCCTAAGAGGTCCAGAGGGAGGAAATGAAACATACGCACAGATAAAGAAACGGGTGACAAAGAAAAGATCTTGGGAAAGACGGACCCCTCCTATCTCACCTCCCTACTGCACCCACCCTTCTTGTCCCTTCAGTAGCCTTCTGTCTACTGAACTCACCACGACCAGCCCTTCAGATGGAACGGACAGGCTATTTCATCTGGGAAGGGAGAGGCATGTTCGAGAAAGCCTGCCTGCAAGAGCCTTGAGAAGAGAGGCTGTCTGAGAGGGGCATCTGGAAGCCAAGACGCCTGGGAGAGTTGCCTGAGACTCCAGCCTGCTGTCTCCGAGGAGGATTCACCACCATCACTGGACTCCGGGTTTCCTTGTCTCCTTGGAGACGCTCAGTACATGCGTAGGTGTAAAAGTGGGCAGAGTGAAGATTTCATTTATATCATATAAGAAAAATAGTCCCGTTGCAAGGTGCCTGCAGGAGCAAGAGCCTCTCCTCCTACTGTGTACGTCCTCTTAGCTATTTTCCATGAAGGTTTTATGGCTTTTTAATGTAGGAAAGGGAACTGTTATATATTTTAAGTGCTACCTTCAGAGCTCCCAGAGTCATAGACTGATCAGCCAAGAAGGGTCTGGCTACTGGTTGGAAAGGCAGACAGAAGGTCTGTAGATGACAATGAAAAGATCGTGCGAAGAAAGATACGGTGGGGAAGAGGAGAAAAGTTAGGTTCATTCAAGACCAAAACAGAGCAAGCAAAGGAGATCAGAGTAGCGGCAACTCCGCAGAGTCACAAATCTTTGTTGAAATAATTTACCACGTTTCACCAAATACTTGGAGAACAGGGACTCAATTTTCAAGTACTCAAGTCTCAGAGAATCTATACAGTGAGCTCCTCATTTAAGCAAAAGACATACTAATAAGTGTCCTTTAAAAAAATGTACATACACACAAACCTATTCTTATATGAGCAAGTTCTCATAAACGCACTTCAGCAAAAGAAAGTATAGGACTCAAATTTAAGTTTGCAACAAATGTTTACTGAGCTGGCTCTATACATTTCAAAATTAGCTACTGGAATCCTTGCAATTTTTCTGCTGGGTTGAAGGAAAAAAAGTCATTTATGTGTGTAACATCTTTTTCAGACCCAACATGGGGGAAATCAAATTACATAATCGCGTAACATCCAGCCCTTTCACAGCATTTCAGACAAAGCCACACCAAAGAAGATAATTAAAGATAGAAGCACAGGGCAGAAAAGGTTTAGGAACTTGTATGAACACAAGGGAAATTTTAGTCAAACTACTGAAGAGAGAACAGATGATGAAGATGTGTAAACTGGCCTCCAAATTTCACCCTCAAAATGAATGCAAACAGGTAAAATAACTTCAAATATTTGGGATGGAGAGACAACCCTAGTGCAAAGAATATATTCATCTTGAGGGACTTCCCTCATGGCGCAGTGGATAAGACTCCGCGCTCCCAACGCAGGGGATGCGGGTTCGATCCCTGGTCAGGGAACTAGATAGATCCTGCGTGCTGCAACTGAGAGTTCGGCATGCCGCAACTAAGAGCTGGCGCAGCCAAATAAATAAATAAACCTTTTAAAAAATATATTAAAAAAGAATTATTCATCTTGATATGAATTGTTATGAATTATTCCATAATAATTCCCTGGCCTCATCACGAGTATGAGAACAAATTCGGGGCAAAGTACTAACGCTTCCCCACCTTCCGAAAAATCAACTAAGGTCTCAGCCAGAATTTTAAAACTAATTTATTAGAACTTATAAAGTGCTATGAAATCAATCACTAAAGGGCATTTGCTTTTCTGATTTCCATGATATTTTAATCACTGTAATCTAGATTTTTAAATCGTCACAAAAAAGAAGAGAAATAGACCCTTAGTGCACCAGACTATGTATATGACATTATAATACAAATCCCTTTTTTTTTTAAAACACCTTTATTGGAGTATAATTGCTTTACAATGGTGTGTTAGTTTCTGCTTTATAACAAAGTGCATCAGCTATACATATACATATATCCCCATATTTCCGCCCTCTTGTACAAGTCTCCCTCCCACCCTCCCTATCCCACCCCTCTAGGTATCTACCATGTGAGTCAAAGATGCTTATCGTCATATTCACTGCTGCTCAGTAAAAAATTTGTAATGACTGATGGGATCCCCTTTGGGAATTGCACCACGGACCTACATCCACTTTGTTTCCTATACATGCTGACTTGATAGCCATTTTTACCTGTTCCATGCATCAAAATCATAAAAACCAGATTCACGTCTTTCATCTCAGATTCCACTGCCTAAACCTCAGAGATGTGTCCCAACATGACTAAGGAGTGAGGACGGACTTCTCGTATTTTTATAACAGTTTCTCAATCATGATTGGAGCAAGGTCCCTTAAGATATCCTGTTTGAAGATACAAGTAGATCCTTTAGCAGCTATAGAATAATAAGATTCAAGTAGATAGTGTGTGTGTGTGTGTGTGTGTGTGTGTGTGTGAAAGAGAGAGAGACAGAGAGACAGAGAGACAGAGGGAGAGGGAGAGAGAGGGAGGGAGAGGGAGGGAGAGGGAGAGAGGGAGGGAGAATATGAATAAATAAAAGAATTTCCCTTGTAAGAAGCAAGGATCAACTGTGACTCAAGTTCCAGACCAACTGCTTGTGTAAATAACTTAAAAGGTTCCATCCAATCTCTGGAGACCTTTTACTCTTGGTGGTGGTTTCCTGGGCTGGGTTGAGTCAACACTTCCTTTAGAACAGATGTGACAATTGCCTGGCCCTGGATAACGTGGTGCTGTACTTGACTGCTAGGCTGGAGTTACAGTAAAGATGCAGTTCGAAGATGTCAGTGTGAAGGCGAGTGATAAAACCAGGCACTTATGGCTCAGTCGCACACAATCCCATGTATTGTCCTTCAACAGATGAAATCAACGGCCCTGTGAGCTAAGAGGAGCCAAGGCATACACTGTCCCCCTCTCTGCCTTGGCTGCTATCTATGCCCCGATCTGCCCAAGGGGTTGAAGTCTCCTTGTGGTCAGCACGCCACGGACCCCAGCCCGAGCTGGGCACTCAGAAGGTCAGGGGGACTGGTGCTGGGTTGCTAGTTTGGCAGCACGCTAGTTAGTTTCATGGTGACTGGGGACCTGGACAGTTTTGACACATCTTCCATTCTTCGGGTTCCAGATGACTTCATTCTCATCAGTGCCTGCCATTCCTTGTAAATACGTGCCATCTGTTATTTACAAATTATATTTTACATCAGCATGTTTGTAACTTTCGAGCTATTTACATCTCAAGTTCATGGCAGGTGCTTGTATTTGGGGGGTGAGGCATCCTATGAGGTATGCTATGTTTAGCGTGTTGATCAAGGTAGCCAATGTTCAAAAAACATGTTTACCATATTTTAAGAAACACCAATGTGTTTACATAAAATATGGTTTAAGTAAACATGCACACATACATAAAGCAACCCGGTAGGAGAAAACAGACAATTTATTTTACATAACACACTTGGTGATGAGACCTGAGATCAGTACTGATACATGGAGGTCTTCAAAAAATATGAGGCACTGCAGCATTTTAGGTCAAGGGTCAGCAAACTTTAGCCCAGGGACCAAATCCAGCCCATCACCTGTTTTTGTCCAGCCCATGAGATAAGAATGGTTGTTACTTATTTAAACAGTTGGGAGAACAACAAAAAAATATTCTGTGACATGAAAATCACATGGAATATAAGTTTCAGTGCCCACAAATAAAGTTTTATTGGAACACAGTCACCTTCATTTGCTTCCATACCACCCGGCTGCTTTTAGGCTACAAAGCAGAGTTAAGTACTTGTGACAGAGACTGAAATGCCTAAAATATTTCCTATCTAGCCCTTTACAAGAAAAGTTTGCCAGCTTATCTTAGGCTGCTATCTGTATTCTGAGATTCTCATAAGATTCCCCTGGACACAGTTTTACATAAACAGAGCTTTCAATCATTTGGCCAGAATAATTTTAGAGTGGAGCTAAGATGCAAGGATGTTACTAATTAGCTATTCTTAAGGCTCAAACTCATTTTTGATTTTCTGAGAAGGAACTGGGGCAGGAACACAAAATACATCCACGTACTCCTCTATCTGAAACCATTTCAAACTACTTGCGAACGCTGAACGCATGTTTCTTCTTCCCACAGGTCATTTATAGCAGTTCAGAGTGAATCTCATTCTAGAGCGAGGTTTTCAACGTGCCCTATTGGCCAGTGGAGAAGGGCTGGTGACTTCCTGTCTGCCCCGAGAAGCTGTCCCATCTCCAGCTTCAAAGGCTGCTCTGAGTCAGTCACCCTTCCTCTAGTTTCTTTTCCTAGACTCTCCGCACCCCGCAAGATCAAACCTGTTTCTCAGATAATTTCACAGGCTAATCAACAGTCACTGCGTAGATGAGGGTGGAAGGAAAAGCCAGCAATAAAAAGCCGCATGGGAAGCTTAGTAGGAAAGAAGACATGTTCTCTCCTCTATTTCTCAACCTCTACAGACACCTCAAGTCCCTCCAGAGCACCTTTTCCCCCTACGCTAATTTGCTATCTTGGCTCAACTCCAGCAACTAGCTACCATCTAAACACGAATGCTCCTCATGGAACCCAATCTGACAGTTGCTCTGGAGCAAGACCCAGAAATAAGTATGCAGGGAAACTCCATCACCCCCTTGCTTTGGACACAGTAAGTATTCCAGTGCAGGATGAAAAGCAGGTTTGTGGGTTACTTTAAGAAAAGAAATGATGGTGGCTGACAGAACTAGAAGCACTTGCACAGAACCAACAACATTCCAAGGCAGTGAGTTCTCCAACAAGAATGCAAAAAAAAAAAAAAAAAATATATATATATATATATACACACACATACACACACACACATATACATATATATGTGTATATGTATATAATTTACAAATAGAGCACTTGGTTATCACAGGAGAATGGAAAAGTGAGCTAATCTCACAGAGGGATTTCAGTGATTATGAATATGAAAATATTAGATGCCCAAGGAAAGATTCCAATTCTAACGATTGTGTAAATATTAGATACCCAATGAAAGATAGCACTATAGCAGACCCTCAAGTCATGTTACTGGTGACATAAGTAAACAACAAACGAAAACATACTTTATCAGGACTTTAATGCACAGAGGGCAACAACAACCAACAAAAAATCATCAGAGAGCCTTTAATTGTCTCTTTGCACCAGTCACTGTTTGGTCTAATCTGTGATACTGCAAGTAAGGGTGTAGACTCTGAGCATTCATTGGTAGTCGATTCACTTGACTCCACCCCCCAAAAGTAGGCGGGGCCAACAGCAATGCCTTAGATCATTTGGGACAGTGGATCTGAATCCGTGACCCAGACGAGAAAGGTTCTAAGGAGCACCACCCATCCTCAAGAGTTCTGACAGCTCTATAAAGTGTCCTACACTTTGAGGGCATTCCAGCCGATATTTAGAGAGCGCGTGGCTTTCTCCAAATGTTCCACAGCCTCTGCAAGTGAGTTTATGAGACAACAGCTGGAGAGACGTGGTGAAAAACTGGAGCAGAGACCACCTCACTCCTACGACTCTCCAAAACTACGTGTTCAAGTTAAAAGCAAAAGGGACAGGAAATGGAAAAGTCAAAGTCCCCTGTCGTCACCACTGTCCTAACTGAAGAAGAAGACAGGGCCGTGAGCAGTGTCACCTCCACCTGTGCGGGTGGAGAAAGATGACGCCACCAGCCAGCGTCCCCTCCCCAACCGGGACCACTGCAATTTCTGTACTGTCCCACACCAGCTTGAACCTCCATCCTCTAGATCGACTTCCAATGCCACGTTTCCCAAATCTTTACTGACAAGATTTCATGTTCCTTAAGCTACACAGAGGATGGTTTTTACTGCTATGACATTTAATAGTCATATATTCTTTGCTTTAAAATCTAACAAATAATGCAAAGACATGAGTACAGGTAGCTTGGGAGTGTGTGTGAGTGTGTGTGTGTGTGTTTGTGTGTGTGTGTGTGTGTGTGTGTGTGTGTGTGTGTGTGTGTAGGCAATCCATTAGAGCATATTTTCTTAGGAGAAAAGATGGCAAATGCCATTTCCTTCTTCTTTTTTAAACATTTGATTTTTTTTATTTTTTATTTTTAGAAGAGCTGGGATGAAGGAGAGCAGAGTTATGCAACTGTGTTCTTGCACCATGCCATGAATTCACCAGCATTAGTGCTGCAGGGTTCAAACACCATCTCATGCACCTACTACAGGAGACTTGGACTCAGACATACCAGAAGGCTGTAGACAGGAGGAGGCATTTTGCTATAAGCCCCACCCCCAAAGGAAACCTGGGAAGCAGAAAAAGGGTCCACAAACCCCATATTCACTTGCAGTTATGAATAACCTTTTTTATTTGTAAGGCGCCCAGAAGATGCCTCCTGCCGAAGAAGGTCAAAGTTAGGCACTTTCACAAGCCAAAAGGAAAAGGGTATCTGTGATCCTCTTGCAAAATCAGCTGAAGTAAGTGTAATGGCTACAAACAGGCAGAAAGTCTGTTTGAAGTCTCTTATAAGAGCAGGAAAGAAAAGCCCCACCATCATGCTCCTACTCCAAACACCTATTAACACAGGGCCCCCCAAGCACCTTGTTGAGGCCCCGGTTGGCTGCTCCTGGCGGGAGCCAGTGCCAGACGCTGAATCACCACCACCGGGTCTCCGGTACCTGAGTTATGTTTGGAAGGATTCCACTCAAGCACTGCCCAGGCCTGAGCCTGTCTAGCTCATGAGAGTTGACAAGACCACAGCCTGGGGTACCATGACTGGAGGCAAGATTAGCACTGCAATGAAGTAAAACAGAAGTCAACTTTATTAGACAGTATCTAAAATGTTAAGCAGGATGCTGCAGCAAACCCATTTCCCCTAGTTAAGGAAGGACCAGACTGTACCCAAAAGTGAATAAATAAACCGACCCAGTCCTTCTCCAAGTTCCCTAGGTAGAAAACAGCGGGGGTCAAATGCGAGACTAAATGAATCCAAGGGATCTGTTAACTCACTGTATTAACCTGCTGTTTTCTGCAATTGCCTTTTATGAGGGTGCAGCCCGGTAACTCTCATGAATAATCCAGATTCTTATCTTTTCATACCTTGGAGTGAGCCTTTGAAAGCTGCCAAAGAATCTGGCTGGAATCATGCTCAAAATAAAGAAGAATTTTCTATGATTCTACTCGTAACACTGAACTTAAGTTTCTGCTCAAGCAAATGATGCTGTATCCATTTTTCTTCTTGTAATATAAGCCACACATACTCGAGATGCCCTCGAGATGCCCTAACAGGAAATAAACCCTTAGAAGGCTTCACTTCACAAATTACCTTCCTTTCCTTAGCTGAATTTTGGGCAAAGAAGCAAGAGTGAGAACCAAGTCCAGCTGAGATAAAAGACAAAAGAAAGAAATAGAAGAAAGAGGAGGGGAAAGACCCAAATATGACTAATAATCTAAAGTTTGGAACTACTCGCTCTTGGCCAAAGTTAGCCTAGATAGAAAAAAATCCAAATATTTTCCAATAATTTACACTTGCAAAGCAGTTATTGCAAACAGCGAAGAATATACCTGTATAAGACCTTAAGAAAGGAGGCACATCTAGAAACACAGGGGCAAGTGGAGGGTCATAACTCCCCGCATTTAGAATACTAAAATAAAAACAACGTATTGAATTGCTTTCTACGTGCCAGGCACTATGCCAGTTAGTTGCTTTATACTTTTTATTTTATTCTTCGTTCCCAAACATTTCTAAGGGAAGCAGGGGAAGGGCTTATGATTATCAATTTAAAGTGGAAAAACTAAGATGGTGAGGTTTGGTGACTTGCCCAAGGTCACAAGTCTAGTGAGTGGTTAGGACAGAAATACAAAAACAAACGTTGTCTCCTGAAAACGTGATACTCACATTCTACCAAGGTCAGTGATTAGACCAAATATGGCCAAGGGTAGTTCTGGCAAATGGACATGCAGTCCTACAGAGCCAAAAATGCATGAATGAACGTGCGTCCCGATGCCTTCGGGATGAAGGGAAGGGCCTCGTCACGGTACCACACTTCCTAACTCATCTGTCCCCTTCTCCCACACCGAAGACTTGCTTTTTTTTTTTCAACCAGATCTTCCTATTCCCAGGACTCTTGGAGTCACAGTCACATCTGTAATTCCCTTCTTCGTGTTCTCTGCCCACATTTACATGGCATCCAAGTATCTTCTCCATTTAAACACTACCCTTCCCAGACAAATACTGCATGACCTGACTTACACACACGGAATCTAAAAAAGTTGAATTCAAAGAAGCAGAGAGTAGGATGGTGGTTGCCAGGGGCTGGGGGGAGGGGAAATGGGGAGATATTGGTCAAAGGGCACAAACCTTCTGCTGTGTGAGTTGAATAAGCTCTGGGGATCTAATGTACAGCATGGTGACTACACTTAATAATACGCTATTGTACGCTAGAAATTTTCTTAAGAGGATACAGCTTCAATCTTCTCACTATACACACAAAAGGGTCACTATGTAGAGGTGATGGATAAGTTATTTCGTTTGACTGTGGTGATCTTTTCACAATGTATACATACATGAAAACGTCAAGTTGTACACCTTAATATAGATACCATTGCTTTATGAAAACCTATCTCAATAAAGTTAAAAAGTAAAAAGTAAACGATATCTTTAAAAGTTAATAAATTCTACCTCTTCCTAAAAACTCAATCCAGTTCCTTCAAGCGGCAGAGTCCTTCCCTTGGGGCCCAAGGGACCAGCGCTGCCTGTGAATCCCTGTAACATCCGGGGTTTCCACTGCTGTGACGCCAATCCCCAAGCAGGCAGACAGGAAGAAATGAACAAGCCCAGCTATCTCTGAATCTCCCTCAGAATTATCTATCCAGATTCATCCATCTTCTCTGGGGATACTGATGCTGTCACCATCATTCCCTGATTTTGATCCTTTCTTCAAGTCCCAGTAGAGACAAGTCCCCTGTTCCGTGGTTCAACTGAGCCAAGGTTGGACCTTTGCAAGAAGAGCGTTTCATAAAGCAAACAATGGAGAGGCTGAGCTGAGAGAGCACAGATTTCTTCTCACAGTTTAACTGAAGTCCAGCCACAGTTCACACACCGGGGCACCTGTCTCTCTGCTCCACCTTTGTCTAAGTTCGACCTGTCTCTTTCCACCCACCAGACATGGCTTTCAGGTCCAGCAGGATTTCTGGCCCCTGTTTTTTCAATCCACTGTAGATTCTCACATTCTACTATAGTTGCTTGCTTCTTGTTTGAGTGGTGGTGGGGAAGGGGTGTTAAGTAACTGTATGAAAGTTTTTTGCTCTGAATGCTTTTTCCCCCTCACTTTTATTGAGATGTAATTAACATGTAACACTCTAATAGTTCTAAGTGTGCAGCATGATGATTATATATATATATATAAACGATTACATATATATATATGATTACATGTATATATAAATGATCACCGCAACAAGTTTAGCTAACATCTATCACCTCACGCAGTTTCAATTTTCTTCTTGTGAGGAGAACTTTTAAGATCTACTCTCTTAGCAACTTTCAAATACATGATACGGTGTTATTAACTTAAGTCACCATGCTGTACATGACATCCCCAAAACTTACTTATCTTTGTACCTTTTGACAAACTTCACCCACTTCCCCAATTCCCCACCTCTGGCAACCACCAATCTGTTCTTTGTTTTTATGAGTTTGATCATGTTAGATTCCACATACAAGTGAGATTATACGGTATTTGTCTTTCTCTGTCTGACTTATTTTACTTAGCAGAATGTTCTTAAGGTGTACCCGTGTTGCTAAAAATGGCAGGATTTCCTTCTTTTTATGGGTTAATAATATTCCTGTGTGTGTGTGTGTGTGTGTGTGTGTGTGTGTGTACATCACATTTTCTTTACTCATTCATCCATCGATGGACACTTTGGGTTTTTTCCATACCTTGGCTACTGTACATAATGCTGCAATGAACATGGGGGTGCAGATATCTTTTCCAGAGAGTGATTTCATTTCCTTTGGATATATACCCCCAAGTGGAATTGTTGGATCATATGACAGTCCTATTTTTAATTTTCTGAGGAACTTCCATACTGTTTTCCATAGTGGCTGCACCAATGTACATTCCCTCCAGCAGTGCACAAGGGTCCCCTGTTCTCCATATCCGCACCAACACTTGTTATCTCTTGTCGTTTTGATAAGAGCCATTTTAATAGGTGTGAAGTGACATCTCACTGTGGCTTTGATTTGCATTTTCAATTAAATGTATTCTTAAAACTGTTCTGGTTCCTGGCCACTGGGGATGAGGAAGATAATAATAAAAGGTGCAATTTTGTGAGTGTTTATTGCCTGACAAGTACTACACAGTAGAGACACACAATCTCATCAAATTTTCACCATCGTTTGAGGCATCATTATACCCAGCTAACATATATGGAAACACAGGAACAAAAAGGTTAAATTCTAAAGATTATGTGAGATATGCATAATCCTTAGCACGGTACCTGTACATGACAACTACTGATTTAATGGAAACCAGTACTAAGTACACTGCCCCATACATAAGAAGATATATTTTGTGGGAAACAAAGATTCCTCTTCCCCAGTGATCTCAAACCATTGGCTATCCTCTTTAGAGAGACACTGAGAAAACCACAGCATCCTCTATTGAGCCCAGAGGGATCTAAGGCAGACAATATTCATCGTATGAAAAGCGAACTGAGGACAAGAGGGCTGATGTGATTTACCCATGGTCACACGGATGACTTGCAACTGAGAGGCCTGTATCCTTCCGCTGGCAAAGGCACTTGAGCAAATATGGCTCCTTCTGACCCTCACCAAACCCTAACCCATGCCTTGCCTTGACTCGTAGAATAATACAGAGGGAACGGCTGGCTGGAAGCCAAAGGACAAGCCTGGGGGAGATGAAGGTACTGATGATACAGCTGCCAGGTCATGACGAAGAAACGATGGCCAACATGTACTGAATGCCAACCGCGTATCTGGCTTGGTTCTAAATTGTTGTACATAAACAGAAAGTCTACCGAATATGCCAAAGGTCACAGAGTCTGGCTTAGAATCCCTGCCCTTGTACTTCAAGAATGACACAACCCAAAATGGCCACTAACCCGCAAATCCATGGATTTGGAATTCCTGCATTCACGTGGAACTAGAACTACTCGCTAGACATGACAGATCTTTAGAGAAGAATTTAGAAATGTCTAGAAGAATATATTCAGTTAATCCAAGCCACACTCAAAGGTACTTGGCAGTGAACTTTTTGAAGATTTGATCACTCTGGTCAAGGAATTAGAAACATTTTCTTAAGAGGGAGGTTAAAAACAAAACCGTTCATCAACAGTGTTCACAGAGCTGTGCTCATCGGGTGACAACGATCTTTGGAGCTTCTGGTCCCTGCAGTGTAGCATGAGGTGGAACTTGAGTCTCCAGGCATGAAGAAATAGGGATTCCCGGGGAATCTGGGGGAATTACTGACCTTAGGAGAAGCATAACATTTCCAAAGAAAGAGAGGCTTACTTCATAAAACATTAATGTATTTCTACAGAAGCAGCATACATGGTGGTGAAGTGCCCACCCGTCATCCTGCCTGGATTTGAACCCCAGCTCCACCACTTGCAAGCTGTGTGACCTTGGACAAGTTACTTAACCTCTCCTTGCCTCCGTTTCTTCATCAGTAAGAATGGGAGAAAATAACAGTACCTATATCATAATTCATACATACAATGTGCATCGCCTAGGGCCTCACAATGAATAAGTGCTTCTGAAATAAGTCAGATAAAGATAAAGATCATATGATAGCACTTATATGTGGAATTTTAAAAAATGATACCAATTAACTTATTTACAAAAACAGAAACAGACTCACAGACATAGAAAACAAACTTATGGTTACCAAAGGGGAAGTGGTGGGAGGGATAAACCCGGAGTTTGGGATTAACAGATACACACTACTATATACAAATTAGATAAACAACAAGGACCTACTGTATAGCACAGGGAACTGTAGTCAATATCTCGAAATAACCTATAATGGAGATGAATTTGAAAAAGGATTGTGCTGTACACCTGAAACGAACACAACATTGTAAATCAACTATACTTCAAATAAAAAAAAGCACTTAAAAAATGATTACTCATTTTATAAGATATGAAAAACACATAAATGAATTAGGAAAATAAAAAGTCAACTGTAATATCCTCATCTACACATGACACCCTGACAACATTTGGGGGCATGATTACATGAACTACTTTTCTGAAGCAAAACTGGAATCATTAATTACACGCTTTTGAAAATCCCTTTTTGAAATTAAAAACCCATTTTGAACGGAGACTTTTCAAACCTAATTTCTACGTTCAGCTTCCAACCAACAAACAGTGCTGGGAAACAAATAACCTAAATTCTACCCCGCACCCTATTCTAGAGACTTCCGGAAAAGGTTTTAACCTAAGACTTAAAACTGCAAATGGCATGTGACTAATTTTTACTCTGTAAGTAGTAACCATAGGAAGGAGTGCAAGACACACTAGAATTCAAGAATCACACGGTAACACTGAGGGTTAACAGAATGTTTCGATTCTTTTGCCCCAAAGCCCACAACCGTGAGTAACTTCTCACTTTGCACTGCCAATGAGCAGGGTCTCTGCAAAGAACCAACTAACTTGATTTTTGTGGAAGTTAAATTGCCAACATCATATTGAGTTAAAGTGAAACAAAACAAAAATCAAAATTTTAGCCCAGGCTGTATCGTAAAAAAAAAAAAAAAAATCTCCTAACTTTTCACGCTGAAGAGATTAAAAGTAAGCGTGATCTCTTCACCGGCTTCCCCCTTCCATCTCCATCAACTCCAAGCACTAGATGCATTTTCCAGTCCAGTTTCTTCATGGTAAAATACTTTCTCATGAGACTGCCTGTGGTCAGGGCTGAGTATGTCACAGGAAAAACGCTTCTCATGGCATCTAGATCATACCCCTTCCAGCTCGTGCCTGACCATGAAATACAGACACACCCGGAAATTATAAACTATTTTAACAACAGGACATTTTCCCACCTCAAAAGTGGGATCATCATCACAGCCCACCTATGTCCCAAGCATGTTCCAAGTACTGACGAGTTAGCATTAGTCGGGCACTTTGATTTGCACGAAGGGCTGTGTATAGGTACAAAGTGTGACGATCCAACACAAGTGCCTTTTGGAGAGTCACCCAAGATGACAAAAAGAGGCGGCGGAAAGGCTACTGCTTCTATGGTTGTCCTCCCCAGGACGAAGCCACCTCCCAGGGACACGCATGCGGGGCAATCCTGATGGAGACTGCGCTGTGTTTGAGTGTCGGCTGCATTGTTCCCTTATATAGTCAATGGAGAGGGAATCCCTCTGTGTGCATATTTCCTATCCACATTCCAAGACAGTATAGGCAATGAAACAGATTTTCAGCTGTGATTTATAGGGCTTGATGTGACCGGGCCAGGCACTGTGCTAGGATCATGCCCATCATTTGTTCAGGGTGTGCATACATGAGGCAGCCCCTGACCAAAATCGTGCTTTAGTTATTAAAAGACGTGCCCGTGAGAGCATGTACGCATAGGTCAGTGCTTGGCTGTGTATAAAGAATCTCCATGCACTGATGCAAACCCCACTAGAGAACGAAAGCAAAAAAATTAAATTTTAGTTTGCCTGTTTAAAAATCTACACTTCATGTAGACTTGAGCCTTTCCCTAGGCCTCTGGAGGACTTGACCTGAGATAACCAACAGCCCTGCAGGTCATTTTTTACACGACATAAGAATAAAGACGTGAAGATGTTTCTGAGGGCGTCTCGGAGACCTACAAGCCGTCTCTTTGCAGGACACCACCTGCCCGACACGTTCTAAGAGAGGAGCAAACAGTTGGACACTAATAAATGACGCTGCTCACCAGTCACAGAAACTCTGGTATATTTCCCTTTAACTGAGCTCTTTATGTTTCGATGTAAAGTCAGAATATAGCCTTCAACAAAACTGTAAGAGCTACAGATTTATCCAATGGCATCACTGTTTAAAAGACACACACACTCTCTCACATACAACATACAAGTAGAGCTACTGAGGCAGGCATAACTAAGGAACGCATCTAGAAAAGCCAAACTACTGACCAACTCAACCTGGGAAATCCTGTGCCATAAAACCATCCACCACAGTAGATGAATTCTCAGTAAAAGCCTGGCGAATTCTCAGAAGGCCAAGAGGCTCCTGAGTCTTAAGGGTTAACTTGGTTGCCTTTAAAAAGAAAATGACACGTGTAATTTCCTTTTATCATAAAACAATGCATTTACTCTTTTCTGTATGTCTGTTAAAGGGCATGGCTTTCTGAGTGGAAAACAAAACAGAACTTGGTCACATGTTTATTTGCTTCAGCTACTCCCTTCCCCTTCTGATAAATAATCAAACATGCCATCCAGAAAAAACAAAACCAGCGAGCTGGGAAATTTGACGGTCATCAAATAGACTGCGATACCAAGAAAATCGGCCCACTGTTCCCACACTGAGTTTTTGGCCTCCACACCTACACTAACATCTGAGTAAATACCTCCAGTCACTCTTTCCATTTTCCCTGCAATTACTCCTACTGTTATACAAATTGTCCTCAAGGCAGTCGCAAACATAATTTTTTTTTCTTGCAAAGTAGAACAACTTCTGAATCTGAAAAAAGCCAGCCTAGCAAGATAGATACACATGTATATACACATACCTATTTTATTTATTGAAATGCTTCTTCCATGACAGGTGGGGGACAAGGACAGAGCCTGTTTCTTTCTCTATTCTAATAGATGGCTGATTTAGACGCTAAAATTGAAGTATATTTAGTCTGGGAACTATAACAAACAAGGTTTAGGGTAATAACAATTCCCTTCAGATCAAAAGAGCTAATCTTCTACTTCCTGTCTATTCCCTGACCAGTACACAGTGAAGAAAAAAAAAAATTAGCACCTGGCTTACCAATTATACTGAAGGTGGTTGGGTCAGGGTTGGGGGAGGGGTGTGGGGAGAGGGGAGGGGGGCCAGAGGGACGTCCACAGCGGACAGGAAAAGGTGGAACCCTTTAAAAAAAAATGTCAAACCATGTGTTGAAAAACTCATTTCCAGAGAAAGGACCCAAGGAGCAACCACGTCACTCTTCGGCATAGAGAGAAGCAAGCAGCCCAGGTTCGAGGGCTTTCCCTGCCATCCTAATTATCCACAATGAGCATTCTGAAAAGACCCTTCCAACATCAAAGTTAACAACCAGCTCGGAAAGTGAGGCGGAGCTTTCTCTTTCTTTTTTTTGCGGCCCACTCCATTTAAACAATAGTAATATGAATGAGATAATGACCGTGCTTGTTTCAGCAGTCTGACTTTTATTGGCATGAAATTGGTACAAATATTATCAAGACCGATTCACAAACGATGACGGGGTCATGATGCACACATGGAGGACAATCGTGCAGATGCAGATTACCAAGCCGCCAACCCTGCACCCTCTCACTCCTGGTGATACCAGGAAGGAAAAGAAGGCGACACAAAACAATCTCACAAATAAGCAGAGCGAGGTTCTAATCTCCGTTCAAGCTCCTAAACCGGTCCTGACGACACACGGCTGCTGACTTAGCTGAGACTATCCGGAGACACGTTTGAAAGCAAGAGTGAAGTAACAAGGAGTTAGAACGAACCGGTCCTCTCAAAGCTGTAAAAAGAAAAACGTCTTTGATGGAAGTGGGGGTGGGGGGGGCGCCAGAAAGAGCAGTAAGTAAGTTGAATCATCTTATTTTGCCCTTCAGAGAATGTCTGTGCAGGAGCAGATCCTTAGTTTTAAAAGTTTAACCCAGCGAAAATGTTCTTTTTTTTTTTTCCTCTGGACACTTACAGAGAAAATGAAGAGTTTGATCGAGAAAGCTCGCACTGTCTGCCCTTGGATTTCCGTCTTCTTGCTGTAGATGGGTTCTGGCTGTTTCTGTGAAGCGGGGTTGCCGAATGGTAAAAAAGATGTTTGAATAAACAGGAAGTCCTGTGCGACTGAAGCACACTCGAGGAGAAAACACACTGGAACATTGCCCTTTGTAGGCAACTTAAGGGACGCCTGCCTCCACGGTAGCTGCCTGGGCTCTCACTAAATGACAAAGAAACCACAAGAATTCCTCAAGTAATTCTTCACTTTCAAAGTTGAGAGATCAGTTGGAGCTTGGAGGTAATTTTCAAAGTTGCATTTAGCACTTAAAGAAATCTATTCAGGCTACACTGTATCTAAATCACCCCAGGTCTGCGAGCAAGGACACAGCATCAGAAGTGTGCCGGGGCTAGACCCAGCCCTAGCCAAACACAGCTCATTCACGCAGACAAATACACACCGACGGGGTTTTGGGCAGCCTGCTCCTGAGATATTTTTGTGGTGACATTAACATAGGCAGGATGCTTTTTTTTTTTTTTAAAAAAAAAAGGAAGAAAGAAAGAAAAGAAAATTCCGATTCTGCAGACTTTAGAGGATTTTGTCACACGTATTTTTAAAGAACGCATCGCCTGCATTCCAGGGATATGCCCCTGAGCTTGCTTTTGCTGCTTTTCCTTTTCTCTGCAAATCAACCAAACTACCTGTTTAGCTTGAGATGCCTAGCTTGCCTACCTGAACACTCCTGAAGCCACCCCAAACTAATTATCAAAGTCCTGTCTTCCGTCACCCGAGTGAACTTGACAGGTACTGTAAAGAAAAGTGAACTGCTGAAGGCAGAGAAGTCAGCTTGAAAAATAGGATGAAGAGCTGAACAGCCAAATTCAAAAAAAAAAAGAGAGAGAAAAGAAAAGATAAAGGGGGGGAGGCGGAGGAGGAAGAAAAAGGATTCCTTCTGAAAATGCATTGCTGCTGTGGCAATGTTCTTCTGCCATGGAAGCAACTGATTTGTTATCGAGCATGGAACGCTGGACTCTCTGTCATCCAGGTGCTAATACTCGGCTAAAATAACTCATTGGGAACTGTCAGTAGGATGTTTACATAGGCCCCAATCTTTTCTTCATAGAAGGAAATTTTTTACTGGAATTCATCTTCTTTTGATCTCACATTCAAAGCAACGGCAGCTTGATAGACATTCAAGTCTGAAAGCAAATCCAGACGCTGAAGATAAACCGCCAGAATATGACAGGCAGAAGCATCTAAAGCTTATAAAAACCAAGAGAACAGCATGTCGCCTGAGTATTACAATAGCAGAAATCAAGAGACATATTAGGTGGAACAGATCAGCCACAAAAACAGTTCAAAAGGCAGATCAGAGAAACAGAGGACGAGGCTAGGAGGGAAAAAAAAAAACAGGGAAAGATCTGGTTTACTGCCTAACCTCCCTTCTGAGCCCTGCAGCTTTTAGATGCCTGCCTCTCCAGTTTTAGAAGGGGTGGAGTATCCAATTCAAATGTTCCTGTCTAACTCAGCCAGTCTAGTTATAAACGCTGCAGATGACTTCCTAGCAATCCATTTCTAAGGGGCAAGGGAAAAAGACAGACCTTCACCTGTCTCAGTGTCCAACATGCTACATTTTATTAGCAGCCCCTGCATCTGCTCTGTCATGTAGTTTCAAGAGGCACATAGCCTGGGCGCCAGGCAAGTGGGTGGCAGGAAAATCAGTCCTCAACAGAAGAGCTCTAAGCGGTTCGAGACAGGGCTAGAGACTTCTGAGCAGTCCGGTTCCCTAAAAATGGCTAATTACTAACTGAACACAAATGCTCCAGCCTCAGTCACACAGATAGATGAGTTCAGGGCGATGGACAGAAAACTGCTCAGTACCTACTCACTTTGAAGTCAACTAAGGCAATTTCATAAAGGAATTATTGCAAGAACTTTCTTAGAGGTACACAATTATTTCTCTTAAAAATAAGCCACTTATTCTAATTAAAGTCGGGGTGTCTAATGAAAATAGTAATTCTCCCAACAATTTTGCACTTAGAGCTGTTTGTTAATAAACACTGAATGTGAACAGGCAGCATCAGGTTAAAGGGCAAGAGAATTCCACATTATAATTTAGCCTGCAGTTACTCCTGACTGCAAACACCTCCTGGGAGCACAGAGCCAGATCATTTCTACAGCACCCTTGGATTTTGAAAATCAGCCCCTCCCCCATTTCTGCACCATAACCCAACAGTGCAATGTGGATTTAAAAATCCACTAACCAATTTTAAAAGCTGTAATCAGTTTAGGGTTTGCCTCATGCAAACAAGATTCCTGGGTAACTAAGTTACACACGTGAAAAACAAACAAAACAAACAAACACAACACAAACCCTCCCGGATTCTGAGCCCATTTTGTAAAAGGCATCTTCGGTCACGCTTACATAGCTGTCTGATGTGCTAAGCCGATCATCTGTCTTTAAACTGTACTACTTCAATATATGAAAGTTGCCACTACTCTTCTCCAAGCTAAAAAAATAAATAAAAAGTTGCTTTCAATACTCACTCCCAAAGTCTGCCAACTAAATATTCTACGTTGCTGTAATGGTTCCATTTACCCAAAACAGGGAGGTCTACCATGTAAAGCGGAATGCAAATTCCTTTATATATTATAAAATACATTCTTCCTCTGCAAAGAATGCTGTCACTCCCATGGTGAGACACGGAGGAGGAACACTCGTTTCTCACAGCCATTAAAAGTCTTTTTAAAAAATCTGCCATGTATAAAGACCATCATTAGTATAATTAAATGACTGTTGGGTTTTTTTTTTTTTGATATAAACAACTTTTGATCTGTCATTTCAAAACCTCATAATAATATCATTAAAGAGCTACCATTTTTAAAAGAGAACTTGTCTGCTTAGGGCCATAGACGAGTAGCCATGCTCTGGGCCGCTTCCTCTCTTTCCCTTTCAGACTTCTGCTGGACTTGAATGTCACCCCAGACCTTGAATCCTTGAATGTGAAATGGCTTCACGCTAATTGCTCTAATTGCTTGAAGATGTGCTGGCAGGTGAAACCTGATCCCCGTGGCCATTGTAGAGACCAAGAACAACACTGGAATGTTTACACAGTAGTTTGATTTTAATAGACAGAAGGGCTGAGTTTCAGACAGCAAAAACACAGCTAATAGGTGACCCCTTAATGTAGTCTTCCTTTAAAAAAAAAAAAAAAAGAAGACACACAACAAAAAACAATTTCATGTTCTAAAAGGCAGTGTCCTAAATGCCAAGGTTATTTGCTTGACTCTTGGAGTGAGTACACGTTACGTTGCACCTGACATTTATACCCGAAACTCCACGCCGAATACATTTTTTTTTTTTTTTTTTTTACCTTAAAACAAAAAAGCACTTTATATGTCAGTCACCTTACAAACAGATTAGGACTGTATGGTATTTCCAAGTAAGTGCCTTCATTTAAATTTTAAATTGAATATTTTCCACTACCGCAAAACTCCTTGTCCCTTAAAGGAGAAGCCTTGTATCTCCTTGTTTATTCCTTTGGTTCTTCTGCTTCCCCCTCCACACACCCCCCCCCATCCCCATTTATGGAACTCCTGACCCTTGTACATTCCTGGATTGCAGTTAAAGTTGAATCCAAACCCTCTCATGTTGGTGCCTTAGACAAATATGCATCCTTCTGGTGCCTTTTTTCTTTGTAACCGTGTGGGACTGTGGTCTGCTTCTCATCTAGAGGGACTAAGGCAGCCAGGGGAGTGGCTGACATAGTTATTCAATGACAGTGGCCATTCTCCCTGGATATTTTAATGAATTGAGATGGATACAGAGGTCTGACAATGGTTCCCCAGAGCCGTCTCTTAACAGAGCACAAATGTAACCGGCGCTGGACGGGAAATATACTACAGCAAGACCAAGATAAAAATACAACAGCACCTACAAGGTGTCATTAACAAAAGGAAACCCACCAAGGTTAGGGGTAGGCTTAGACAGGTGTTGAGATACAGACATACATACATACAGGAATGTTTCATACAGAGCCAAGGAAACACTGTGAAACAGGAACTAAGAATTAAACACGTATTATAGAATATCACAAAACAAAGAACTGATTTTAAGGTTAAGCTGGGCAATTAAAAGCAATAGATATACCTTGTAAATAAGAACAGAGAAGTAGGGAACACCCCACACAGCTGGAAGGCACTGTCTAATGGCTGCTCTCTAAGTTATGCTGTGTATCAACTTCTGATAATGAAATAAAAAAGGCGGAAGAAAGGGTGGCGGGGAGTCCTTTTAAAGCTGTGAAAACGCTTTAGTTACATAAGCTAAGTAATAAATATAGGAGCTTCCATTGCCCAGACTATTTGTCCCCAAACGCTGAAAAGACAAAATGATGAAACAAAAACAACTGCTTACAGAACACCCCTTCAAATCACAGCCGCCTGACACACATTTACAGACACTCATACCTTGTTTTAAAAGTTACAATCTCCTATTAAGAAGTAATGCTTCCTTCTCTGAAAAAGGAGGAGGGGACAAGTAACCATTTATCCATTTAAAGATTAAGTATAAACTAGTCCAAGCCAGTGAGAGGAACACGGAGGGAAAAAGTAAACAGGACCTCACCCCCCTACCCCAAAAATAGTTCCCCTTTGAAAGCTCCATGCAGCTAGTGCCTGGTACCAAGGGCTGCCCCGTTCCTTGGAGGGGTCAGGAAAGCTATGCTAAACCGACAGGTTCCGTTTACAGCAGGCCAGAACTTTGTTTGGATATACTGGCCTTGCTCCCCGCCAGCTTAACAACAGATGGCTAGAAAACTTTCATTATGCTGCACAGGACTGAACTGCAAACAATCTAGAAAACTGTGAAAAGTTTAACTCCCTCGAAACCAATGTGGCAAACCAGGACCTGCCCAGAGGACTGTGGAAGTGATGGTTAAAACAAGGGCACTTGCTAACTTCCCAAGTCAACTCAGGCACCATTCCAGACGCCAGAAGAGCAGCGACCCGCCCAAGTCTTGAGTTTAACTGTTCAAAGCCCAGACCTTAAAAGGGGTTGTAGTTGACGGTCCCTTCTTTTTTTATTTCCCTAAAATGTACTGTCAGACTTTCCCTCGCCTTGGGAGAAAGAAGATCTTCCTCTAGACAGTTCCCAAGCTCCCTTCCTGCTTCCCTTCCCTCCGGAAATCGGGAGGATGAGGCCGAATAGTTTCGTTCTAACACCCAGATTTAAATATGATTTATCCAAATCTGCCTATAATTTAAATATTCATTAAATTGATTCAATCACATGAACCCTAATATCTCCTAATGCTCCAAGACAGGTTATAAATGTACCTTCAGAGGTTTAATTCAATTGGCAGTCTGAGAGGTCTTATCACTGGAAATGTGTTATTTTCATATTATTCAAGAAATGAACAAATGCATTTTCCACAGATGTATTTGAGAAGCTAGCCTTTCCTGTTATTGAAAGAAAATTGTGTTTATTACTCCTTTAGCATAGTGTAAACTCATAAACGTCAACAGAGAGTACAAGGAAAACTGTCAACTAAATATTGTTTCCTTCATGAGCTGCTCTTCCAAGTCAATTACGCCTTTCAGCTTCTGGGGCATTGTATGATAAACTGGCAGTAAAAATCATTCACATTAATATACCATGGTGCCTTGCCTGCAAAAGGTAATTAAAGAAGTAAATGACTCATAAGAATAGACATATTAGCTGCAAAATGAAAGGCAACTGAGCTGCCACATAAAAATATGTACCATTAAGATATTGCATTTTCATATTCCTGTAATCAGCTTCAGTAGACTAATGCTTATTTAATCCAGTTCTGTGCTAAGTCCATCAACAACTGTTTTTTGCTGTTTTCTCCTTGACTGAACATTATGAGAGCAGGTTTGGAATAAATACTGCAATGAGATTTTTGCATCCTCAGTTGAAGAACAGGTTTTTATATTTTAAAATCTATTTTTCTCTCTCTGAGAAATATAATGTTAAAAAAAAATTACTGGTGGAGAAAAATATATACATAAATTATATTATATACAAATATGTAGTATATTATTATTATATAAAAATATATTCAGATCTGTCTCCTAGCTAGACATGTCTCTTTAAATGGCAGAACATTTCAGGGAAATAATATTTGTTCCCACATTCACTGTTTCTGACCCAGACCATTATCAGCACAGGGGATATGGTGTCAGGCCTTTACTTGCCAAATCTCTGCTGCCTTTATGAAGTGCTCCCTTTTACTGACATTAACAATGTCTTCCATTAACATGAGCAGGAGGAAGGCAGTTTATCCTCCGGCAGAGGTGGAAAGAGAAGGCAGGAAAGGAAGAGGGAGATGGCAGGTGGGGAGGCAGGAGAGGACCCCAGACTTGCCTAGTGGCCCCTGCGTTCTCTTCCTTCCAAAGGGCTAGCCACCTGACTGGATAGAATCTTCTGGAAGACACGCGACTGCCCCTCAAATTAGGTGCTCTAACTTTCCATTCTCTGGTTTCTGAACTGACATTTGGCTGTATTCTTCCCATCCTTCATTTCAGAGTTCCCTCGCCAGGCCAGCCAACCCACAGGAAAGCATCACCTATGCGGTCTGAGAGTTTTCACTCAAGTTGCTCACCTCCCTGCTTCTGAAACCTTGATCTTGACCAGTGAGCTGAGTCCACCGTTTGCACTATTCATATTTCTTGGAACGTTTAGATGCATCAAGTTTCCTGGAGGCTGTAGAAATTCCTGTTCTTGTGGAAATTAGGGCTCTTTCTTGATGACCAATGCGGGCCTAAGGCTTTGCCAATTCAGTTTGGGAGTTTTGGCTTTCAAAACTCTTGCAATGCCTCTGGTGTTAATACCAGCAATGAAAATCGGCCTATAAAACATTAGGATACCTGTCTCCTATCATGTTTGCCGGCAATTCTCTCACTTTCAATAACTCTAATTGATCAAAAAATCCAAGAGAGATTCCTGACCTCTGTTTTTGTTTGTTTTTTTTTTTTTAAATCATAGGTTTTCAACAAAGGCAAAGTTCTAGATTTCTACACAAGTTGCACCTTCGCCCCTTCTCTCCTGGGAGTACAGAAATTTCCAAGGCTTTAAAACTCAACAGTAGCCAGCCGGGCCCTCAAGGACAGGCCAGGATGTGAGGACGGTCCTACAAGGACCCTCTGCTGCTTATTTATCTTTTTAACAGTTCTCAGAACTGCCGAGAGCCTCCTAGATTTAGGCTGGATCTTTCCTTGTAATGTATTAGTGCTTCAACATTTGAGCAGACATCACTTGGAACCACAATTAATGAGCTCTAGTCCTCTTCCTAATTAAGGAACAAAGGTTCCTGTGTGCACACACACATGGAAAGAGAAGAGAAGGCTTCTAATTGCTTCAAAATGGGATTTTTCATATTTAGGAACATAATGGCATCGAGAAAGAAGAGCATTTCCAACAACCTTTACAAATAAGGCTTTACAAAATACTGTTAGCTGTTCATAATACATCACTATCAAAAATGGAAAGTTATGAATACCACACATGTAAACCTTTGTCTTTACATGAATTAACCTATAGGTACGAATACAATGATACAGGAATTAGTTTTTAAAAATACACTAAAAAAAAAAAAAGAAAGAAAGAAAAAAAAAAAGGCCCTTCTCTGAAAAAAGGAAGGTGAGAAGGCAGCTCCTCTGAGCCTGATATTCCTCAGACCTTAGCAGATTAGGATTCAAACGTGTAATTAAGAAAGATAACCCCAGTTTTTATAGTAATTAGGGGCTGTGGGAAATAGGATACTCTCTCTCAAAAGTGTTACAAATACACCACACTTCTAAATAACCTGCAATGCTTGGAAAGAAGACTCACTACCAAGGGCATAGCTGCTCTCAGAGAGGGAACAGTAAATGACAGACTGGCGTTCAAGTCCATTAGCTGCTATGTGAGAGCAGCACATTCACTAGCTCGCGACCTGTGAAAAATCTTAGATCTCTTTAAATCTCTGAATTGGATTACTGCATTAATTCTTAAGAACTGCAATCCTTCAACCAAGTCAAATTACCCTCATTAACAGTGGAAAAACTGCCTCTGCAATAAGTTTAAAAAAAAAGATATTTATTACCTATAATCACTTTGATACTTCACCTAGAAATATGATGAATGCAGGCTAACAACTCTGAAAACGGTGGTATCCTGATTTCGCATGTTAATTTCAGATTAAAAATAAAAATGAAAGTATGTGCATGGTGTTAAAATTTATTTTTAAGTCTACGGGACGTTTCCTTTTATTATAATAACGCTCTGATAAGAAGTGAATAGTCCCATTTTACAGGAGAGGAAACCGAGGGGGCATACACAGAGATACTGCACCAACTGTCCAAGCTCTCCCAGCTAACCTGGGGCAGGAGAGAGTCTCCTGGCCCTGTGTTCTGGGTTCAGACTACGGGAATTAAATCGGAAATCCAGACTTCCAATGCATGGACTCCTCTAAATCATGCTCAGGGAATTAAAAGACAGGCAAAAGAAAAGAAAAGATAGGAGTGCAGCTTTGAGTGCGGAAACGATCCCCATGACAAACACAACAGGAGCTGGCTCTATGCTTCCATCACCACATTTGCTAACACTGTCTAACCTGCCTTGAGAATTCATCAAATAAGCGCTCTTACAGTGGTGAAAGAAAAAGAAATGTAAATTGATCTACTCTGCCCTCGTTGCTCCCTAAAATGGCCTCCTCGGAAATGTGATAAAAGCTCGACTGATTTTGAACAACTTTTGGTACTTTATGGCAAATGAGCTCTTTGAAGCCCCACTGACTGCTATTCCTCGGCTCCAAGGATGTTACTGCTTTGGTTCTGTTACTTCCCCCCGCACAAGCTGGGGCAGGAGAATCCTCTCCATCAAAAAGAGGAGCAACTGGGAAGGGCTTGGGCAGAGGCAAGCCAGCCTGTGTTTATTGCAACACACGGTTTTTCTATCATGTATTAACGAATGGGAAAAGGTGAACAAGACAGACACAAGTTGCTTTCTAAACTTGATAGTAACCAATACGTCTAAAGGGCCATAATAAAATCCTAACTGGAGTTCATAATAAAAACCCAGAGGAACTACTAAGGCTCTGGAGTGACTTCTGAATCACCATCAGAAAAAAAAAAAAAAAGGTAGATAAATTGTGCTTGGGATAGCTGCATGTGAAATACATTTATTTCAAACTAGGTAGTCCTTAGTATATGATGACAAAAATCTCCAATGACCCTATATTCTACTGTAACCTTCTTTTTTTAAACAAATTCCAAACAACAGTTGTTAAGATGAGCACTCGAATTCCACGTCAGACACGCAGAGCCATGGCAAAGTCTAATAATGGAAACAGCATTTATTAAGCCCAGTGTGAGTCAGGCTTTTGCATTCGCTGCCCTTCTATCCTTCCAATGACCTTTCAAGGTGCAAGTTGTTCTACTCATTTTACAGAGGAGGAAAACAAGGCTCGGGGAGGCTAACTTGCCCAAGGTCAAGTGGCTTCTAAGTGGGTCTATGCCTGCATGGAGGTGAAGGTGAAGCTTAAGAGAAAATCCGAGAGAAGAGCTGCTCAAAGGAGGGCTGGGAGGAAAGAGGCCTCCGTCTCGGGGCATTAAAACTTTGCAGGAAACCGTGATCCAAACATCAGACGGTTTGTGATTTGCAGACTCCTTGCCCACCTCCTGCCCGGAGGCACTGCATGTTTCAAAGGACAATATGGAAACACTGTCTCTCTATGGTGCCACCATTTGTAGAGTCTCCCCCCTCTCTCTTTCAAGAGCTTTATGACGGTCAACTGGGTGCTTTTCAAACAATAAATGCTTTAGCAGTGACCTCATGATTAACTTGGTTCACTACTCTAGCCACCTTTCTAAACAAATGTTATAGTTACCTTTTCCATAATACCTTCCATTTACACATCAATGAAACACAGAATTTTTGATGCCTCCTCTGTACCAAGCACAGTCTGGGCGCTAGGCCTATGAAGGCACCCCTTCCAAGGCTTACGGTCTATGAGAAATAGACATAAGACACTGGCAATCCACGGATCCAGAAATAATTAGAAAGCCATCACAAAGGAAGCCTGAATAAAACAGCGACTTCACATACTTGTCATTCTTAACCTACTAGGTAAGGCCATGAAGAAATCTGTCCATGAGGAGGTGATATTTAAGATGACACCTGCAAGTAGAGAAGGAATCACACAGCCAAGAAGCAGAGACAGAAAGTTCAAGGAGATGGACCACAGAGGCTGAGAAGAAAGTATCTGTTGAAACAATGCTAAAAAAAAAAAAGAGAGGAACTTACCAAATAGCTGGTGATAGTGAATTGCCTTGTTCAACAATATTATGCCTACCTCATCCTTTTTCAATCCTTTTCAGACAAAAAACTTGCACAGATTACAAATATGCTTTTAATCAAGTGGCCTAATAAATACAAAATGCATCAGGTTGGCAAAAAGCATAAATGAATTTATGTAATTACTACTGAAAAATAAATAGCTTAGAGTTGGCCCTTGTTTCTGTCTGTCTTTACCTTTTTTAACACTGTTATGCACTGGCGGTAGGCAGAATTCTGGATGACCTCCCACTTTCCTACCCCTCGTTTCAGATATTCAAACACTAATCAAGGTATTAATGTGAAGGATTTTGCAGCTGTGATTATGATCCAAAATCAGCTGACCTTAGGATAGGGAGATAATCTGAGCAGGCCTGAAAGAATCACATGGACTTTGTATTTTGGAATTCATATTAGAGTTTAGAGATCAGAGATGGAGAAAGTCAAACATTCAAGAGCACAAGAAAAGATCTGATGTACTACTGCTGGCATCAAGGCAGAGGAGGTCACATGGCAAGAAATGTGGGCAGCCTCTAGAAGCTGAGAGTGGCCCCTGGCTGACTGATACCAGCAAGGAAATGAGGACCTCAGTCCTACAACCACAGTGAACTGAATTCTACCAACAACCTGAGTGAACTAAGAAGTAGATTATTCCCCAGAGCCTCCAGATAAGAACTCAGTCTGGGTGGCACCTCTGATACTCTCAACCTTCTGATACTCTGAGCACAGAAGCCAGCAGCTCTGTGTCTGGACCTGTGACCTACGGAACTGTGAGCTAACAGATGGAGGTCTTAAGCTGCTACGTGTGTGGCAATGTGTTTACACGGCAACAGAAAGCCTATATATGTAGAAAAGAGATGAAATCACATTGCCTGTGTCTTAAGTATACCGAACAGTTTCTCTTACTCAATGAATAAGAACTTAAATGGAAGAGAAGAAAGGAGAAGGGGAGAAGAACAGGAGGGGAGAGGAAAGGAAAGACTGAGTTTGCTTTCTAGTCCTGGAAGGACCAACATGGCGGACCAGGACAGGTCACTCACTTCTCTCTGGGCCTCACCTTCCTCACCTGTGAAGAGGAGATGATAATAATGGGAAATGGTGAGAGGCATCTTTGGAGAACACACAGTTGAAAACACTTTGAAAGTTGTAAAAGTACAATTCAAGTTAGGTTTTACTTTTTGTACTGCTTCTTTCCTGAGCCTTTTTGATTTTTAGCTTGCTTTTCCAATTATTCCAATTACCTAATACTGATCAAGAAATAACTATGGAATCACCCTTGGCTGGAGAAGAAAAGGAGCATCCCAAACCATTCTGGAGCTTCCTACAGTCCATGGGATAAGGGTGGAGATACCTTCCAGGAGAGAATCCAAGAGAGAATTGAAAAGAGGTCAGCCTGGGTCCCTGGGGAGGAAAACCAGGTCTTGCATTTTTTTCCCTCCATCAGTTCCACAGTCATTTGGAAGGTGGAATCAGAAGGCCTGGGTTCAAATTCCAGCACCACTCCAGACCCCAATTTAACCACTCTGTTCTGAGTTTTTCACAGGTGTGAAAGGGAAGTAACACCACTATCTCCTAGGGTTGCCGTGAGGAGTAAGTGGAATAATATATAAACTGCTTCTTAAGACAGTGTCTGGCGCTTAGTAAGCACCATATAACTGTTGTTGTTATTATTACTATTGCTATGGATTCCAGAATAGAAGCTACCTTTTTTTTTTTTTTTTTTTTTTTTTTTTACAGAAAGTCTGTTCTCTCCCCAACGGAATTTGGAAAAATTTGTAAGATGGGGCTCGGTAAATATGTAAAAATTATATCTATAACAAGGATTTTACCACTAATGCCTTTCCATTGTACACTATAAACCCCATCTAATCTCTGGGGAAGAGGTGAGAAAACCCCTCCACAGTCATGATTTTGCCGCAAAATTTTACGTTTGCTCAAAGGGAAAAAAGAGACTATCAGGATTTTTAAACCACGATTTATTGCTTTTTAACAAGTAGTTTGGGCAAAGCCAGAAAAGAGGATTCACCTGCTGAAAGAGCAAGAGGAGGAAAGGAATTTCAGCCAGAGGGTCAGAGGCCGGCGCAGTCAGGAAAAAAGGCCACAGTAAAACAAAATAAAGGCTGACTTTTGTCTTTGAGTCCAGGGCACAGACTTCCTTCTCTTCCTCACTGCTTTAGTTGTCGCCTTTCTACCGGGCTGAGGAGTGAGCGGTGAGATCACTCTCCTAACTCACAGCTGAGGGGGCAGGGCAGCTCCCAAAGCAGGCACTAGGGGCAACACAGTGAGCACCGTGACGGGGGCTTGCAAATGCTCAGGGGCAGGTGTGCAGAGGCAGCTCACCTAGAGCGAGTGATGGGGTTACCATGCCTGAGCAGCAAAAGATGCCTAGCAGCCAGGTGAGGTGGGTGCACAGAAAGGAGCCGGGGAGATTCTCGGGCAGAGAGATGAGCGTGCCCACAGGCAGGCAGATATAAGTGGCCTCGGAGCGTCTGTGACCTGACAGGAGGGGCCGGATGCCCAGAAGGAGCTGGCTGAATCATGAGAGAGAGGCTGGAACTTGCAGACCACATGTAGAAGTTGGGGCTTTGGTAAATTAAAAAGAAATAAACCTAACAGTAAAATTGACTCTTGAGCTGTGGGAGGTCTATAGTACTATGAATTTTAACACATGTATATACTCATATAATCACCACCATGATCAGGATACAGAACAGCTCCATCACTCCCCAAACTTCCTTGTACTATCCCTTCATAGTTCATAGCCTCCCTCCATCCCGAACCCTTGGCCACCACTGATCTGTTCTCATTAACTGTAGTTTTGTCTTTTCAAGAACATCATATAAATGGAATCACATAGTACGTAAACTTTTCAGTTGAGCTTCTTTTACTCAACATAATATCTCTGAGATTCTTCTAAGTTGCTAGGTATATTAATAGTACATCTCTTATTATTGCTGGAGATTATTCTACTATATGGAGGTACCAGGGTTTGTCTATCTATGTACCCAATGAAGGACATTTGGGTTTTTCCCCAGCGTGGGGCTACCATACGTAAAGCTTCTACGACATTCATATATAGGTTCTTCTATAGATATATGCCTTCCTTTCCTTAGGATAAATACCCAGGAGTGAGCACTGGGTCACATGGTAACTGTATATTTAATTTTTAAACAACTCGACCCACTGGTTTTCAGAGTGGCTATCCCACTTGGCATTCCAATCAGCAATGCATGAGAGTTCATTTGTTCCATATCCTTGCCAGCACTTGATATTGCCTGATTTTTAAAATTTTAGCCATTTTAATAGGTGTGTAGTGGTATCTCATCATGTTTTTTTCCCCTTACCATAGTTATAATTTGCATTTCCCTAATGCTGTTGAACAACTTTTCATGCTTTCTGTAAATCTTCTTCGGTGAAATTTTTGTTCAAGTCTTTTGCCCATTTTTTAAATTGTTTTTTTCCTTACTATAGAATTTTAAGGGCTCTTTATAATACCTTCTGTATGCAAGTCTTTGGTTGGAGATGTGATTTTAAAATGTTTTCTCCTAGTTGAAAGGGAACCCGCCTACACTGTTGGTGGGAATGTAAATTGGTGCAGCCACTATGGAGAACAGTATGGAGGTTCCTTAAAAAACTAAAAATAGACCTACCATATGATCCGGCAATCCCAAAGGACACATATCTGGAGAAAACCATACTCCAAAAGGATACATGCACCCCAATGTTCACTTCAGCACTATTTACAATAGCCAAGACATGGAAACAACCTAAATGTCCATCAACAGATGGATGGATAAAGAAGATGTGGCACACAGATACAATGGAATATTACTCAGCCGTAAAAAAGAACGAAATAATGCCATTTGTAGCAACATGGATGCAACCAGAGATTATCATACTAAGTGAAGTAAGTCAGAGAAAGATAAATATCATACGATATCACTTATATGTGGAATCTAAAAAATGATACAAATGAACTTATTTACAAAACAGAAGCAGACTCACAGACTTAGAAAAAAACTTATGGTTACCAAAGGGGAAAGGTGGGAGGGGGATAAATTAGGAGGTTGGGATTAACATATACACACTACTGTATATAAAGTAGATAATCAACAAGGACCTACTCAACAGGAGGGAACTCTACTCAATACTCTAATAACCTATATGGGAAAAGAATCTGAAAAAGATATAGATATACATATACATATAACTAAATCACACGTCGCTGAAACTAACACTATAAATCAACTATATGCCAATATAAAATAAGAACCATGAAAACCTAAAAAAAATAATAATAAAAATAAAATATTTTCTCCTAGTCGGTACCTTGTCTCTAATCAGGGATTATATTTGCAATCTAGAATGTTCCTTTATACTATGTTAGGGAGGAAAGACAAGAAGGATTTTAGGGTGGGGACAACTTACTAAGAAATAAAAAATGCAGCCTGGAAGTAATGGACGGGCCCAATGTCTCCGGCACACAGGACGCGAACAGGGTGTTCTCGTGGCATGGCAGGAACTCGTGCAAAGCAGCCCACTCAGGGCGATGCTTTGGATGTTGTGACTAATGATGGCACGTAAAGGTGATGTCTTCCCGTCCTCTGTTTTTAGTGCCACTGAACCATCCCAGGTAATAAATCAAAGAAGCCAGGGTGGCTGTTTGTATGGCGAGATAAGGGAAATTAATTTCAATGCCCAAACATGGACCTCCTTATATTAAAAAATGACTTAGCAATCCTAGTCCTTTTCATGAGAATTGTCTCGGAAAACCAACACGTGGAAAACACACACACAGGACTCATTCACCCTCTGTGTTTTCAAGAGAAATACTGTTTTCTCCCGAGATTGGGAAGTCAAGGGGAAGAATCATTTATAAAATGAGGAGCAAAGAATTAAAACTGGTTGAGTAAAAAATGTCCGTGGACCTTCGAGAAAGGGAGGAGTGTAGTAATAAATTGCATGTCGTTACGTTCTTTCAATGTTTAAAAAAAAAAAAATACACCCTTCTCTATGCTTTGCAAACTACTGTAATTGCCTCATTTTCACCGAAATTCAAGACATTTTGAGTTTAAAAAGTGTAAAAATACAAATACTAGGACCGTGGGTGACAGTATATGGAACAATAGTGAGATTTCTAAGTGGAAACGTGGCTGGAACACAGAGTTAATACCTTGGCTGGATATTAAGAGGAAGACAACATGTAAGAAAAACCCAGAGACTTCCCTGAGCTCCCCAGGGGCCGCCCCCCATCCCCCGCCCGCCTGCACCTCCGTGCTGTGCTCAGAACAATGTAAAGCCATCCATCACCCGCAAGCTCCCTCCACTTGCTGGCGCCAAGTGAGCAGGGGTGCCACCTGTCCAGCTTTCCTTTGAACAGTCCCCCACACAAAGTCCCGCTCTGCTCCAGGTTCAATGTAGCATTTCATCTGGACGCCTGAATTGGCCAGCATTTCCGCAGCAGCAGCAGTGCTCTGGCTCTAACTCCGACAAGTCTGCTTTGAACCTCGGTTCTTCTGACCAAATTCTGGGTGGGCTCCAAGTGGGCATTGCTGCCCTACCTCTCTCTCTTGGCTTCCCTTCTTGCCCCCTAAAAATCTCTCCTCCGTACGGTAGCCCGAGGGAATCTTTTGAAAATGCGCATCAGTTCGTACTGTTGGGATCCCCACTGCACTCAGCGAGAATAGTTTCTAATTTAAGTCACCTCTGTACACCATAGGGGCTAAGTAAACGTGTTGAGTAAATAACCGAATGAATAGGTGATTGTGCTAAGATACGGAGGTTCTTTTATGATCCTAGCCTTATCTGAATTTATTTTTTAATATTTTTTAAAAAACGGAAATGTTCTTGTCATCTCAGATATAGGAACGCATTTCTGAGGATAATAACAAAAAGCTCAGGATCTATAAAAAGACAACTGATAAATAAAACTATATTAAAATTGAATATGGCTAAAATAGTACACCAAATTCAAAAGATCACCAAAACACTGGGTAAATATTTGCAGATCACAGTTAACCTAGAAAAACAGGTCTAAGTTCTATGGTACATAAGAATCTCTATAAATCAATAAGGGAATAAATAAATCCAATAGGAAATTAGGCAAATAATATGAAAGAAAATACAGATGTCTCCTCAACATTAAAAACAGTTGCTAATCTCACTCTTAAAGAAAACTTATATCTACTTCATTTGTTTTAATTTTTTCCCCTTTTATTTCTGAACCACATGTCCAAGGATCAGCATAAAGCCTTGAGCGCCAGAGAAAAAATGAAGTATGCTCAGGCAAAATACTTTAGATGTAGCACTGTCTTCCTTCAATTGACATATATTTATTGCTTAAGTGATTATGTGCACAAATCTCAGTTTCCTCAACTGTTAAATGGGAACAGTCATACCGCTAACCTCATTTAGGGCAATTTGGTGAGAATACATGTAAAGTGCCAGACATAATTTCATCTATGCTATCTTTTATTATTACGTCAGGCACCAACCCACAGTGATCAGGCATTCTGCTAGAGCGAACCTAGCAGGAAGGCAGGGCCGGGGAAAGAGCTAGAACTGAAAGGAGAAGGGAGTGATATGTACAGTTCAGGGGGGAAAGATAAATTGCTGAGAGAGTTCAAAAGGCAGGCAAGTTCGTTTCCAGTTCAGGTTGTCAGAGATCTCCTAGAGACAATGGTGTTTAAAACATACTTTGAAAGGAAGAGCCAATTTGGGTATGCCTCAGACAATTATACACTTGGTCAATAAGAGTTAAACAACATCTACTGGGCCAGGTACTGTGTCCGTCACCGAAGACAACAGTGGTGGAGAACAGAGATGGCCTCTACGCCTGAGGAATGTATAGTTAAATAGGAAACAGAGTTTAACTGTGTTTGAGAAGCAAAGCAATAATGAACCCAAAATTCAGGAGGAGGGTCACTTACGTGCATGGGCTCTGGGAAGAAATGCAAGTTACGAGTAATGGACCAAATCTTGGATTGACTGGGTGTGAGGGTATTCATGGATGTTTACTATATTATGCTTTATAACTTACCAAGTATGTTGCATAACATATTTAATAGCTTGTAAGGTACACTGTTTTTTTTTTTTTCCTTTTCATTTTAACATCTCCAAAATTGGGATGCCCCTTAAAAGAGAGAAGGTAAGAAAGCATGATGGATTAACTGACTTGGCCACATTTTTATATTATTACTAGTATATAAAATAAAGGTCTTATAAAAGAGTCAATGAAATATGGTATATTCTCTTTTATATGTCAAGTATTATATTTTTAAAAGATCATAAAAAATGTTTTTAAAAACTACATTATGCCTTTTATCAGTTGGATAAGCTGAGCATTATTTGGAGTGTGATTTTAAAAAAGAGACATGGAAGTTCATACTCTCAGGTACAGGTGGTAAATTCATACATGAGCTAGGCCTCCACTGAATTCAGTTCATGATGTAAAATCAGGTTCTGTTAAAACTAAAAGTATTATTGGGATTCTCATTCTGTTTTCACCCAAATATACAATCATTTCCTCCTCTCCTTTTTTTGGGGGGGGCGGAGAGGGAGGGTGGAGAGAAGGGAATGCAGTGAGATTGGAAATCATTTCGCTACGAAAGCAATCATGAGTATTTACTCAAATGACTATCAACATCCCTAACACTGGAAATTATTTAGTCCCTAATTCAGGTATCCCAATCATCTTGATACATGATCTAATTTTAAGAAATAATGTGGTTCCAGATAGTCAGAGGTGCCATCTGTTTGTATGTAAGCTTCAGCTTAGCAGCTTAATAGCAGGAAAGGATTTTTCCAAAACCGTGGCAAGTGTCTGATGCAGACTCTCTTATTTCTCAGACTATTTTTCCTTCCCTTCCCCTCCCCACACCCAAATTTCCAAAGGAAAGCCACAGAGAGGCTCTGGTGTCAGATAAGGTGACATCAACAAGTACTGGGGAGGAGGCTATTTGGATAGAATGGGACAGCCCGGCAATGGCAGCGCATGCATCTCTATTTTCTTTTAAAGAGCAATTACGATTTAATATGGTAAAATTATATCATTAAACCTACTCAACTGGAATAAATTCTCCTTCTGATATGCATTTAGAAAAGCAGTGCATATTCCATCCCCAAAATATATCTATTACATTTTTGTGTCTACCCGCCACTTCTCTTTTTACCATGATACTTGAGATAAGTTTCAGACAGTCTGGCAGGAGGAGAAAAAAATACAACCACCCTGAAACTCGATACTTATCTTACTCATCGAGACCTTTTTGATCTCTCTGAGTGAAAATTAATCCTTAACTATAAGTACATCCTCCAACTTCCCAAAGCACAAAATTTCTAACGTCTTGTTACATTTTTCTACAAGGACCATTACTTATTACTATTATTATAGCTTCCCCTCTTTGTTCAAAAAGCACTGTAATTTAAATTAATGAGTTAAGTTTACACTCAAACGAAGAACTGTCACATGCTTATTTTCCAGTTATGAGTCTTTACCGCAAGCAGATTAGACGTATCATTTGTAATAGAGTTTTCCTCTAGCTCAATGTTGAGAACTTGGCGTGGTGGTGTTGCTGACACCAACAGAGACCCTTTTTTCCTCTTTTTGTATTTCCTGGGATATGGTCCTCTGAAGCTAGTTGCATTGCTTCCATCTTTTCAACCGCAGCTTTTGGGAGTTTTCCTGGATTCTGAGTTATGTGGGATATTGAAGAGAGACGAGGCAGGCGCAATGGGGGGTCAAGAGCGCGCTCCAAGGCTTAAAATCACTGACAGCGTTCCAGCTGTTTGCCTTGCTGGCTAAGAGCACAGACTTTGGCAGCTCCATAGGGGTTCAAATCCCTGCTGAATCATCTGTTACTGTGTACCGCTGGACAAGTTATTTAACTTATTCGAGCCTCACCATCCTCAACTGTCAAATGGGAATACTACTTAGGGAACAAATTTGTATGTGGGATCAACTAATATATCCAAGCCCTCGCAAGGTACATGCCGTAAGTGGGCATTATTAATGCTGTATTTTATTGCCTTTCTTTTGTTAAGACTCTAACTCCGACCAGTAGAAATTAAATTGGCAGCTATAAGAGCATGCGTCAGAATTCAGAACACTGTAGGAAGGTTGCTTAGTTCAAGGTGGGAACACGGTTGGGTGGAGGGAGGATTGTGCGTAAGGGGAACAGGCCAATGAGTTTCTGAATTCTGCTCATCTCTGCCCACCCACCCGAAGAATGAAAGGCCACTAAGTCTGTCCCCTCCCACTTTCATATGAAGGGGGCTGTAAAGGTAACCGCCGAGAAGAAGACACAAAGGCAGATTTTAAGGGCAGTGACACAGCCACCAATGCACTGGAAAGAAAGACACAGGTGTAAAGCCCAGTAGTCCAACAAAATGAATTCCCATTAATGTATTTCCAGAAGGGGATGCACGCCTATACAGTCTCATTTTTTCGGACAGAGCTAATGAAACAGACTTACTTTGGGGTCATACCTTGTACAGAAAGACGGCCAATAGAATTATGACATTTAAACCCAGCAGGTGGAAATCCACAAAAGAGGGAATATACGTACACATGTGGCTGATTCACTTTGCTGTACAGCAGAAACTGACACAGCAGTGTAAAGTAACTATACGCCAATTAGAAAACAAAACAAAACAAAACGAAACACCCAGCAGGCACCTTAGAGAGCTTGCCAATCCCAGGACCTACCTTTCTCCAAGGGCCTATTTTACCGACAAGGAACTTGAGGTCCAAAGAAGTGGGTGAGGGCCCAAGAAGAGAATTATTAGTAAAGTCGGTCCTAGAACTGTCCAGGATATTCTTCTTTCTACTACGTCACTCCGACTCTCTTTCCGCAGGTGAGCAGGTTGCTTCGCAACAAACCACGCTCTCCTCCATGGCTCCGGTCCCACTAACAGTGGGACCTCACACATGCCCGCCCGAAGGCACATGCTTCCAGCAACCCCATGGAAACAAAGTGACTCTACCCTTCTGTTTCTGTGTCCCTGTTATCTTCAAACAGGAGACACCAAACACACTAACACTTCTGACAAGTAATCACCACATGCCGAGCTCTACTGAAAGCTGAGTATTTCATGTGTCATCACGAAGTGCTAGGAAGTACCATTCCCTGCCATGTACAGATGGGGAAAGTGAGGCACAGAGAGGCGAAAGAACCTTTTACAATCCCATGCCTAGGGAACGGCAGAGGCGGGCTCTGATCGTAGGGCTGCCAAGCCCACGTGCTCCTAGATACTGCTTCTCTGCTGTCCCCCACACACTCCTGCACCATGGCAATCCCACAGTTCATTTACGCCTGCCTCCTTCTCCCTTTCCCTCCAGGAAGCTGAAGGACAAGCATTCGTCACAGTGTCTAAGATGTCCCTTGTAAAGACAGCCTCCGCATGAGTGTGGGCAGGACCTGTGGGTATGAGGAATTATCACTCCCTTGATTAGGCTGTAGGGCAAAAGGGTTCCGTAGATGTAATGAAAGTCCCTCATCAGTTAACTCTGACATCATCAGGAGGGCTTCCTTGGTGGGCCTGGCCTAATCAGGGGAGCTCTTTAAAAGAAGGACTGAGGCTCTACCTGAGAACAAAGAGGTTCTTCTGCTGGCCTGGAAGAAGCAAGCTGCCATGTTGTGGGGAGGCCACAAGGCAGGGAATGGTGGGCGGACTTTAGAAGCCCAAGGCCTCGGTCCTACAACTGCAATGAATTGAATTCTCTGAATTCCAGACAAGGAGTGATCTTGTAAGAGGACCCTGAGCCTCAGAGGTCATTAGGCCCTGCTGGTATCTTCATCACAGACGTGTGAGATGCTGAGCAGAGCAGCCAGTTAAGCCAGGTCTGGACCCCGTGGAAGCTGTGAGATAATAAATGCATGTAGTTTTAAGCTACTGAGTTCATGGTGTTTTGTTACACAGCAATAGAAAACTAATACACACACACCCACACCCACACCCACACCCACACACCATCTCTCACAGTAGATGACAGGGTTCCACAAGAGCCAGGCTGAGCAATGCTTGGGACCACCTTGTTGAGGCAGCCCCGGGCATGTGGCGGGGACAGCAGTGGCTGTGAAAGACACACCAGCTCCTACACCCCAGCTCTGGAACTTCCTAGTTCTGTGGCCTTGAGGAAGTAACTCAGTTCTCTGAGACTCTGTTTCCTCATCTGAAAAATGGGCAGGACACGAGTACCTACCGCACAGAACCGTCCAGATATTAAATGAGAGAACACACAGAAAGTATTTCACCAAGTGCCCGGCGTGTTATCGATAATGATACATGTTAACTTTGGCAAGTATTCAAACACACAGTCCTGTTCACTGGGCCTCAGTTTACCCAGCTGCACAACAAGAAGGGTGCAGTGGAAAGGCTCTGAGCTTCCTTTGTGGTGCTGACGTACTTACAGACAAGCTTTGTCTAACAACTCAGCAAGTCCATGGCAAACCGCCCCTCCCCCTCCCTTCCCACCTGCCAGGAGCGGGCGTTCCCAGGCAACCACCTCCCCAGTCCCATGCCCGCCCACCTAAAACCAGAATGCTGAACTTTGTGACGGAGTGTTTACAACTGGAGTCACTAGTCAGATAAGCACATCCTGCTTTCTGTTTAACAACCAGTTAAAGGCACAGAGGTGTACCTGGCAATTGCGGTGCATTTGCTGAAGGTGCCTGCCATGCACCTGTGTATCCCAACCCAGCCAGCTCCTCCAGGCCTCTCCAGACCAGAGCTCACACCAGCGAATACGCCGGCAGGATGGGGAGAAGTAGTTAAGTCAGTAGAAGGTTGTCACTGCAAAGTTTTATTTCAGCTCTCGTCAATCCAAACTTTTATTTGGAATTAAATGTTCTCCAGGGGCTTTTCCAAGTCTGCAGATATTTCCTCCTAACGATTCCAGCCCCTGCACCAAGCACATAAGCACATCTCAACTTTCCAAACGAGTTGGAGGCTCTGAGCTTTGATCACAGACTACCCACCCCATCATCCCCAGCCCACCCCGGGATTAGAATCTTACTTGAAAAGAAAATACTACGTCACTGTCTTCTAATCCTCTTGTTTAAACAACGGGAGAACAAAGAAAGATACACATCATGGAATGACCAGGTCGTGTCTGCTGGGGCAGAGGTGTGTCACGTTCAGGTAAAGAGGAGGATTCCAGCATCGTGGAAGTAAAACCACTCAGAGCTCTGCTCTAATGAAAGGTAACGATCTAGGAGACAATCATACACGATGAGAGGGCATATCCACATCACAGGTCAGACGATTTAATGGAATGAATGACAGTAATTTTCACGTATTGGATGCTTTGCTTTCTAAAGGTGTGTTTTCAGAAGCCCTGCAATAAACATTAATAAATAACATTTATGGGGTCCCTACTGAATACATGTGGGACACAGCATACTAGGTGCTGTAATGACTGTGTACATCTGAGATAAGGCCCTCAAGAACAAAAGATTCATCACAGTCTAGATACCATGCAATCTATTTTTCCCGTATATAATCCTACCTCGGAATTGCTTAAGCCCGCCTCAGACTGTAATGGGCCTGGGAATCCATGTGTTCTTTGCGGAAAGCTCTAAAACCGCGATATATTAAAGCCCGCTGTACAAACTAGGAAAAACACGCTAAGGGAAAAAAGTTTTAGGTGCCTGCTCTAAAATCATGAGAATAGGTGTCCATGGAAAGCATGTTTCCCGTGAGCATTCGTTTGCTCCTGGTTCTTTTGTTCTGTCTTCTATTCACTTGGTGGACAATACTGGGTAGAAACAAAGACGGTGGCCCTGGAGTCAGACCTCCTGGGCTCAGTGGCCGGTTGACCCCGTACCAGCTGTGTGACCTTGGGCAAGTCACGTCACCTGGCTGTGCCTCAGTGTGGCATTTATTACATGGAGACAATAAAAGGACTTTCCTTCAGGGGTTGTTTTGAGGATCAAGTAAAACAATTTCTGGAAAGCACACTGGCTGGCGTGTAGCTCTCAGGGAACATTAGCTATCACAATTCCATTACTAGGAGCTGGCAGACATACCGTAACTGGCGCCAAGGGGTGGGTTTTCTTGTTGTTTTCTGTTTTTTTTTTTTTTTTTTTTTGCAATAAAATTTCAAAAGAGAGACTTTGATTTTGTTAACTTGGGGAAAATACAATTATTCAATTATACGCGCAAAAGTCTCCTAATATTAATAGAAGAGCACTGCATTATCCCACGCCGAAGCACAGTGAGTTTAGATGGGTATTCTTCCGTGTATACAGCTGACCCACCTGAGATTCAGAGGGCTCCAGAGGCTGGTATACAGGCCACAAAGAGAGAGTTGGGATTGCAACTCAGGTCTATGTGAGTCCAAAGCCCATGCCTTTATCATGACATGTATTCCTAAAGGTAACCCTCAGCATGAGAAGGAAGCATACCTGGAAAATCCAGATAAACTAAAGCAGTGCTTGGGTTCAGTTTGAAATGCAATCTTATGCTGAAACGTCTAGTATAGAACTGCCCAAGACAAACAGAACGCGAGCCACATACGTCATGTTAAGTTTTCTAGTAGCCACACTGAAAAAGTAAAATAAAACGGGCGGATTTAGTAACGTTAAATATATTTAACCCTTATTTCTAAAATACTATCACTTCCACATGAAATCCACATAAACTTCTCAATGAGATATATTTTACATTTTTAAAAAAATACTAAGTCTTTCAAATCTGGGGTGTGTTGTCCACGTACAGTGCATCTCACTTCACATGCTCAACGGCCACGTGGGACCAGGGGCCGCCGTACTGAACAGCACAGCCCTCAGAGCTCCCTGCAATGACCACTCATGCTAAACAATACAGAAAGAAATCACTGGTGCCACTAAGTCTTCACCTGGCAGACCTGGGCTTTAGGGAGGACTCAAGCCATCGCCTCATTTTCTCAACTACAATTTAACACTCACGTTCTTAGCTGCAAAGACTCAATATTCTCACCTCTAGTGCAGAAGCTTCCGGCCGCATGCAGGGCGGTACAGTCTGCCCAACTCCAGGCACACATTCTTTCCTGATGTCAGGGAAATGCATGTGTGAAACAGAAGTGACACAGATAAGATAGCCCCGCCAAGCAGGTAACTATGAAGCAAATGGGTGATTTTTTTTTTTTTTTCCTGTACTTGTGGACAATCCATGAAAACAAGTCCTGATTTGCTAAATAAAAATAGCTTGGCCATGAGTTCCTTTGGTGAGGTGAGGCTCAGCAGGGGTGCTCACTGATTCGCTGGCTGACAGCAATCTCTTCTGCAGGAGGCACACGGCCAGAGATGAACATTTCACCACGAGAGGGACCGGGAGGATTGCTGAACGACTGAGTGATCTTGGAGAGCAAAACATAGTAAGGAAAAAGGGAAGCAGCTCCAGAAAAGATGAGAAGCTTTCAAGAGAAGGCCGAATGGATAATGGGATCCTATTGTCCAAGGCTGCGGAAGTGACGGATGGGTCTCCTTCCTTCCCCTTTCCCTCTTCCCTCCTTCCTTCTTCCCTTTCTCCATCCCTTTCCTCCTTCATTCACTCAGCACCTCCTAAGCATCCAGCACTGGGCACAGAAAGCAAAAAACACAGCTGGAGCTTCAAAGGCCTTAGGGTGGACAAGTCCATCATCTATCACCATCCAGTGGGGTTGGTGCTTCAGGAAGGGGTGCACTGAGTAGGAGGAAAAGAAGCCAACTGAGCCTGGGGAAAAAGAGCAAGGAAAGAGGGCGAATTCAAGGAGATTTCAGGGAAGGAGGCTAGCATGTGCAAAGGCACGGAATGTCCAGGGAGCTGCTGGTAATCTGGCCTTGTCCTGGTGGAGGGGAAAATGCAGGATAAACTCTCATGTCATGAGCAGAGGCCAAAGCATAACTGGTAATTTAATACCATTCAAAGAAATTTGATTTTAGGGCCTCCAGGCTAGTTTAACATCTAGAATTTATGAAATGGGCCAAGAGGGAGGCAGAGTCTGTATGATGCTGATATGCTTCTCTGTACAGCAAGGAGGTCGGGAAGGACAGGAAGGAGGGCGGGCCTCCTGAGCTGCTCACGTCAGCACATCTGGGCAAAGACTGGTCTTGGCTGCCACACTGGGCCAGGGAGAGGTTTGGAAGGGCAGGGACATGTGGAGGCCTTGACCGTGAGCTGACTAGGCAAAAGCCAGCTGCAAGGCCTAGAAAGAAGAAAGACCGCCTGGTTTGGGGTGGGATGAGAAGAGCACAGAATTGTAGACGAGCATACACTTCCAATGCAGAGGGACAGATCAGAGGATGCCATCTTTGGTTAATGAAACCAAATGGCTTCAGGCCTGGATCTGACTCTGGTTTGCTGAGCACTCAGAAGAATGTTAGAAAATCAACTAAAGAGGTATAGATTTTCAAATTAGTTTTCGAGTGTTGGAACATAAGCCAAAAAGGTTGCTGAGAAGATGGGGATAGGCAATAGTCTAACACAGAAAGCACTTAAAAATCCTGAATGCCTCCAAATTCCAAGTACCTTTAAAAAAAATAGTCCTCTGGCCTCAGGAACAAAATAATACCAAAATATTGAAAAAATAAGGCAGCATGAAAAAGTTTACCCCTGAAATAGATGGCTCTTAAATACAAATAGACATACTACCCACTCACCTATACCCCAAAAGGGTAGAAATCAAGCCAAATCATTGAATCTGAACATAGCAGTTAAGGGGTAAAGTTGAAAAGACTTCTGAAAGTTTTGAACACATCCTTTAAGCTATTCATTCAAAAGGAGAGGAAACAAATACCAGCAATATTAAGGGTATTAATATTAAGCAATGTCACACAGCAAACCAGTGGCATTATGAAGACAAGAACTGAAATTTTCTAGTACCCAGTTGTCCCTTCATTCCTGCCTTCTGTCAAGAGATGACTGCTAGCTACGTGCTAGTGATGCAAAGGTGGGTTAGGAAGACAGACAAATTCCCTGTCCTCACAAAGCTTCCGTTCTAAAGTAGGAAGCGGATGATCAGCTAGTAGAGAAATGAATAAAAGCAGTGACTGCAGGTCCTGAGCTTGCTAGGAAGACTTAAAAGTGAGTGGTATATTACAGAATGCACAGGGAAGACAAGTTCAGGTGAAGTCAGGGGGTCCCCTGGACTGTTCCTTCTGAGCCATTCACACCAACATGTGTGTGAACAGCTTAAACACTGAGCCGTGACCCTGGGCTGCTTAGTAATCAACGCACACGCCCCTTTCACTGCCCCACACACGCTCTGAACCACAGCTACTCATACACAGTACAGGCAATGGAGAAATAGTCTTTCTACAAAATAATACCATATAAATAGTATAAGGGGAAAATGAACTAAAAGATACAGAGAACAGATCGGTGGTTACCAGAGATGGGAGTTGCGGTGGGCAAAATGGGTGAAGGAGGTCAAAAGACATAAACTTCCAGTTTTAAAATAAGTCAGTCCTGGGGATGTAATGTAGAACATAGCGACTATAGTTAATAATACTCTACTATATATTTGAAAGTTGCTGAGAGAGAAGATCTTAAAAGTACTCATCACTAGAAAAAAAAAAAATCTATAACTATGTGAGGTGATGGATGATACTAGACTTCGTGTGATGACCATTTTGTAATATATACAAATATGGAATCGTGTTGTGCAACTGAAACTAATGTCATATGCCAATTATATCTCAATAAAAGATAATTAAAAATAAATAAATAAGAGAATCAAATATAAAAAAGACTCCCAAACTAAAATACAGATAAACACAGGATTGCAAAAGAAAGTCATTGGGCCTCTGAATTTTTCTGTCAGCCCATAGGCCACACTCCAAAAAAAAAAAAAAAAAAAAAAGTAAAATTGTTATCACAAATCCAAATATGTTAAGCCAGGAAAGTTTAGCGTGCATGTAGAAACAAACAGTTGAAGTGTACTTATAAACATTAAAAGTCTACTGGATGCATCAAAAGCATCAAGGGAAACTGGGAACAAGATATAAAGGATCTCCTTTCTGATGCCATGTTTTCAGAAAACCGTAAAAGGTTGGAGAAAATCCAGAGAAGGGCAAGTAAAATGATTAAGAGGATGGAAAATGGAAGCTCCAGGGAAAGATTAAAAGGGTTATGATGGTTTAGCCTGAAAAAGAGAAGGCTAAGGGGCAACTTAAGTAACTGCCTGCAAGTCTATGACGGGTTATTATAAAGGAGTTGCCTACAAGTTATCTTCTCTAACCAGAGAGGACAGAGGAAATTGTCCTAAACTGCGGCAGAAGAGAGCAAATGAATTTGGTGAAACACAGGAGTGAGTTCTTTTTTTCTGGCCATGCCACACGGCATGCGGGATCTTAGTTCCCTATCCAGGGATTGAACCTGTGCCCCTGCAGTGGAGGTGTGGAGTCTTAACCACTGGACCACCAGGGAAGTCCCAGGAGTGAGTTCTTGACCGGACCTGACTACGTTGGGGAACGCTGCAGGAAAGAAATTCTACAGAGAGCTTTTCACCCAAACAACCCATTTGCCTTGATTATAAAAAGGTCTTAATTAGGGCCACGGAGGTGGAGTTGAGACCAAGGACCTTCAGTAGTCCTTTTTTATGATATTTCAACTGTTGGTTCACAAATGTGATAAGGCTTTACTAATATTCCATTGCCCACGCCGTTGGGGGGTTGAAAAAAAAGCAAGATCTAGCAAGATCCACTGGATGGGCTCACCAGGGACATTATTTATAATGCAATAAATGACAGTAAACATAAGCAAGAGCAAAGAAGCCCTAATTAACATAATGATGCTTAGATGGGAAATTAGCCCAAACGGAAGATGCTCTCCGGTCCCATTCTGCTAAATTACAGATTGATGGTAGAACTGCCGAGTGCACGTCCTAAATTCAAGCTGAATTCCGGGATTCTCTTCACTTCCTTCCAGAAGATGCCTTTATGGCAGAAGGCTCAAGAACCAATAAAAAAGGTAATTTCACAATATCTCTACTGTGTCCCCAATCATCCAGAGGGCCGAAGGCGGCTCCAATTCCCACTGCACTGTGCTGTGCTTGCCACCCGGCTGGTTTTCAATTGACACCGCCGTGTCTGTGGGGGTTTTTTCCCACGTTGGGCCTACTGGGGTTTTGTGGAAAACTGCAACTCCACTTCAGGGTGTTGGTCTCTGCTTGGGTTGCGATCAAAAGTAGGGGATGATTTACACTCCTAGGGAAGAGTGGGCTCAACTCTACAAACCAAGTAAAATTTAAGCTAAGGAGGAGGAGGTCAGACACTGGGGAAACATCCAGCCACTGGGCCATTTGTATCTGCAGTCCTGAAAAGTAATCCCAAAGAGCAAGTTCTGATGCTCTTGTGAAAACCAAGTGCTGCACCTTTGTTGGCATTACGTGAAAAATAGATATTTTCACTTCAATTCCATAGGGTTCTAGAAAGGTACTGTTCTAAATGGTAGCCGCGAGCTACATGTGGCTAATTAAATTCAAAGTAATTGCAATTAATTGGAATTAAAAATTCAGTTCCTCAGTTGCACTAAGCACATTTCAAGTGCCCGACAGCTATACTGGCCACTGCGCGGAAGAACACAGATAAATGAACATTTTCACCGTTGCAGAACATTCTATCGGGCAGCTCTGTTCTAGGATGCAAGAGGCTGAATGAAAGAGGCTTGAGAAATCAGACAAGCAATTTCACAGATGCGGAAACTAAGGCCCACATAGAGAATGTGACTCGTCCAAATAGTTAACAGTCATCTTCCCCCTGAACCCCAGGCCAATGCAGCTGGGACTACAGAGGTCCAAGAGAGGTCACGTGTCACTGAGTCATGGGGGCCTTGGGGAAGGAAGACAAGAGAGGGAGGTGACTAAGCTTCAGAAATGTGACAGGTTGAAAAGAGCAGGGTGTAAAGATGGTCCAGGTAGAAGATGAAACATAAGCAGAGGGAAACATTACTCTTTTATGTGGGCTTCTGAGTCAAGCTCGGCTGACATTTGAGAAAGGTCTAAGAAAACACAGAATAAGAAAGGAAGGGGAAACTGAGGCCTAGTTTTTAAGGTACCTGTTTCAGTTATTTATTGCTCTGTAGCAAACCACTATAAAACTCAGGAGGCTTAAGATAACATTTTTTTCTAAAATTCTGGGGATTGGCTGGGTTCAGCTGGGTGGTTCTTCTTCGGCGGGGAGCTCGGGGGGTCACTTGTGCAACTGCATTCAGCTGGGAGCTGATCTGGCCCTCCAAGATGTGGGTATCTCAGTTCTCTTCCCCCAAAAGTGGTCTCTCACCATCCAGCAGTCTAGCCTGAGCACCCCGACATGGCAAGTGTGTCCCAAGAGAACTAAGGAGGAAGCTGCCAAGCCTGGAACTGGCACAACGTCACTTCCGCTGCATTTTATTGGCCAAAGCAAGTGAAAAGGATGCCCAAAGTAAATGTGAGAGGGACTGAGACTCCAACTCTTGATGACAAGAGCGGCAAAGAACACACGTGGCCGTTTTTAATCTATCACATTCCCTACATAACAAGCTAAGGATTTTACACTCAATTTCATAGGAAATTAGGAAGCAATAGATTAAAGCGATCAGAGTCGTGCTTTAGGGAGAAAAATCAAGTTTTGGTGAGTGCAACTAACAAGGGCAGTGGCTAGAGATACCTCTTAGTGGTTAGGATAGTTTTAGTATGACTTAAAAAATAGCATCTGACTTCATAGGAGGGAATGGGGAGGCTGTAAGAATTACTTCATAGCTATTAAAAATCTACAGTTACGAGCACCTATAATTGAAGGCATTGGAGAGAAACTGAGTCAACATTTCAGATCAGAGAAATGAAAAAAAAAATGATGCATGATTTACCCAGATGGGAAAAGCTTGTTAAGTAAAGACAAGTTGTAGTTCTGGACCAATTTAGAAAAATCCCTACCTGCAGTTTATGTTTAGATTCAAAAAGACTGACAGCCACAGGCCCATCCAAGGAGACGCTAAATAGTCAGTCAAATATACCTTAAGTGCTTTTTAAACCTGGTTTTAGTCATCACTTATGAAATTTTAAAAATTCTGCTGAACAGGTAGCTCTCCTGAATTAGAAAGTTAAACAACATTTACCATCAGCAAGCCGTTATTTGGAAAAGCTGAAACTGTATACTAAATTATAGTGTATAAGAGATACTCAGCTAACTGAAATCTGGCCAGAATATTAGGACAAATGCAACTAAACACTAGCCTGGAATTCTGATTAACCATTTCTTCCCACAGCCTTTGTCTTTATTATCTCTTTCAAAATAAGCATTATCAATATGATCTTTTCAGAAGTTCTATTCTAACTGAAGGAGGAGCCATTCCCATTAAGATGTCTCACGTTAAGATCGTTGAGATTTTTGGAATAACTGTCCATTCTGTCTAGATTTACTGAGCTCGTATTACATGCGAAGTGCAGAGATGTAGCGAAAGAACGTGAGAGAGTCGCCATCTTGTTGGATGTACATTCACAGAAATTTAAGCAAAAGACAAAGTATAAGCACATCCATCTAGGATAATTTCAGCGAACGATACATGTGATGAAAATCCAGTGGGGAGTTCGGATGGTGACATGTGTATGCAGGAACTACTAGAGACGGAAGAGCCTTCCCTAAGTTCTCAAACTGTCAGATGGAAATTAAAGGGCCACGTGTTCTGGCATCTGCAAGCTTTATCTGATCCATTCGTTTCTTAATTCCTTTCTTCTCTGAGGTCTCTTCTGAGCTCTTTAAAAAAAAAATGTCATTTCTCATATACACACGGCTATATTTAAAATGGATAACCAACAAGGACCTACTGTATAGCACAGGAAACTCTGCTCAATGTTATGTAACAACCTGAATGGGAAAAGAATTTGAAAAAGAATAGGTACATGTATATGTATAACTGAATCACTTTGCTGTATACCTGCAACTAACACAACGTTGTTAATCAACTATTCTCCACTGTAAAATAAAAACTGAAAAAAACAGCCATTTCAAAGTTTTGAAGCTATTTTAGAAAGCTTAGGAAATAAGCAATTTCTAAGCCATCCATTGCTACTTACCAATAGATGGAAAAGAACCCCCGAAGCTTCCTGTAGGTAACAGTGCCCCTTTATCTACTCAGGTTAATCAATCAGAATCCCTAGTTGAATATGGTATGAGACTTTGTTTACTAATATTCTAGTTACAGGATACTTCACTTTGGGGTAGATCCCTCCCTGATTATTTTTCACATTTCCTAAAATTTTCCTGGTAGCGTTTATTATTCCAGTTACTACGGCCATCATTCTTCCAAGCCCCATCAGTCCGTCTTTCCTTGTTAGAAGATGTATCAATGCAACGGAAAGAAACAGAAAGAAAAGCAAGTTGATGGCCCATCTACATGGTGCTTTTTATGATCAAACACACCAACAAATACAAACTCAAAACAAAAAAAACCTTTCTGAGTTAAAGAACTTTGGATGTACATAAGTTTGGCTTCAATGAAAACAATGTGCTTGAATAACAGTTAAATGAGTAGATATCCTTCCAGAATCTTTTTTTTGTTCCAGGCACACCCAGGGTCTGTCTTTAACAGGCCCTGATACTTCAATGAAAAATGGAGGTGCCAATGATTTGTAGGCTAAATTAATGTTAAATACTTCAAAGGCCTGGACAAATAAGTCGGCAGCAAAAATTTTATGAGTTCACTTCCTTCAAGGGAACTTGGAGAGAGGGATTTTATTGCTGTGAATTCTAGTCACCCTTTCTACCCCTCAGCATCTGTTTGAAATATGTAGTAGACAATTGCTTTTTTGGCTGTGACTCAGGTGGTTGAAACACAGGACAAACAGACTACTGTATATAAGCTTTCCTCTAGCAATGAACGTTTTTATTAACTCTTTTGCATAGCAAACGTGGTGGCTGTTTAGATCCCAACCTCCGCAGCACTGTCAAGGAATCTGACTGGTTACAGACTCTGGGGGCCAAGCATGGGGTGACCATCTTAAAACGTGTCTCCTCTAGGTTTCCTCACATTTCAGAAGAAGTGGGAAAAACACGAATAACAGTGAAATCCTGCGTTCTGTTTCCTTCATCATTCATATGTGTAAAATTCCAAGTTAAATACTAAATATGAGCTTTCTACATAAATATGAGCGTTCTACAGAGGCCAGCCAAAACAAACAGGTCCCACGGTTTGGAGCAGCAGAATTTTCATAGAAGCCACACACTTGCCCATTTTTCACCAGTTCTTCAAATTCTCTCCCAAGACAATAGAAATGTTCTAGCGGCGGCCCACAGATAGCAGTGAGAAAGGGCTCTCTCTTCCTCACCATGGCGACTGGGGGAGGATCAAGGGCCTGATGTCTGACCGTCAAACGTGAGTCTGTTTGTAAAATTCCACACAGACGAAGGCGAACTCCCATCCCGTCAGACTCACCCCAAATAAATCTATAGGCCTGGCTCAAAGGTAAAGAGTAGCCCATCTCGAAAGGGTTTTGTTCCATATAAGGATTAGAAACACACTTGGATGCTGCCTACATACTCAAAATACTGAATTTAAAGCAATCAAAGGAGAGTTGACTCTCAAGCAGAAAAGACCACACTTTGCTAAAAAGCAGCGAATATCATCAGAACAGAAACTGCCTAATATGAATTCCCACGAATGCCCCCAAACTAACACATTTATATAGACAGTCTATTTGTAAACTGGGAAATGGTTTTCACCAACATCTTTTAGCCAAAACTCCTTCACAAGAGAGTGTACATTTTTTTAGGAATCTGTTTTGTATTTTCTCCTAACAAATCTACCGACCATTTCTTTCTTTAAAGGAATAAAGCTTACTCACTCTCTTCACTTGAAAACTAAGATACGCTTTATCGTACAACAAACACCAAACTTCCTTTGAACTTCAAACTCATGCCCCCTGCCCACCCCCGGCCCATTACACTTGAAGTTATTTGCCTCCAAAACTATAAAGTAAAGCAAAAAGTGAGTGGTTAAGCTGACTAGAGTCACAACTATTTTTCTTCCTTAAACCAATTTACATAGCTTTTTTTTCTAAGTTGTCCCAAAATGCAGATTCTTCAAGGAATGTTTCAGGCATTTAAACGGAAAGTGAACTCCCATGAATTTTGGCAAAAATAATGGAAACAAGGACTGAAACAAAAATATCCAATAAAAAACACTTTCTCTTTCCTGAAAGAGATGGAAAGGAAATAAAACACACCCTGAAAAGAAAATGATTTTATAAAACGTTACTAGGAATAGCTTTCACCAAATTGAAAAGGAATGCTACTTCTTCTTTTTGTTTTGTTTGTAAAAAATCAAAACCTGTTTCCCAGAAGGACTTCTCTAAAATCATTAGCGCCTCACAATTTTTTTTGTTTAAAGAACGTAACTCAGTTAAGTTTCTTTATATTCAAAAAAGTAAGAAAGGACGCCAATTCTGCCAAGAGGCCTTTTTAATCATTTCAAATAAAAAATAAGTAAGTCGCAAAGGACTAACCAGACATTTCAAAAGTGGTAATAATTTTTTCTTATGTGTGAGACCTGGTCTCGCTATATAAAAATCTCTATTGAACTGTTTGTTGTAACTGGTGTGCACCTTCCATGGGAAAAATTTCTTCAGAGACAGAACTTTCCTGACTTAACGATGGGTCCCCTAAGCCCCACCCTGCCTTTAATTTGCCATGTGGTCCATGCGGGCAAACTATGAGAGAGGAAGAGGGTGAATATTGATTCCAGCCAAACAAAACAGAAAAAGAAAAAAGAAAAAGCAACTTGGCTAGAACGGTCTAGACATCACCCACCCCAGAGGCACCTAAGACAACCAGAAGGCCACATGAATGCCATGAGCCACTTGGAGGTCTCTGCAAAATTCATCAGTGAGGGGGGGGGGGGGCAACAATACCTCCTCAGCATTTTCTTATAACCATCTTCTATGCATATAAAATGAGACGCAACAGTATCTTCCAGTAACTGTGTGTAAATGGTGACAGAAACACCAGGTTTCAGCAACTGATTGCAATCTCCCACTCAGCAGCACGAAAACAAGACGAAAGAAGATGGGTTAGACTGCTTGACTTTAAGAGAACAATTAAGTTCCCCCAAAGGATGACTTTAAGTTATAACACTGCTCATATCCTGGAGACCAATAAAATCTCAGAAGTATTCATTTGCAAACTATTTAGAAAGAGAGCCCAACACTTAATTCCTCCTGTACACACCTGCTATGTGCTCTAGAGAGTGCAGAGGGCAGTCTTCCAGGAACCCAAGCACAGAGACCCAGAAATAAAAGGTAGTCCTTGCCTTCAAGACACTTCGAGTCTTATGGGAGCAAAAGACAAGCAGATGAGAGGCAACATAAGGGAGACGGTGACAAATACCAGTGAGAGGACTATCAAGGCACCACAAATAATATATGCCACCTGGTGACCTGTCAGCACCCCATCTCCCAAAGACTTGCACAGTTCCGTTCTTTCAACTTTTCTTGAACCCTGTGTAATTAAACACCAAATTTGGCAACCCGTGCTAATTTTGAAAGGCACTCCCTGGGAATTTAGTAAAAGTTTAAACAACTTGTTTACATGTGTTTGGCCCATCTGTTTAAACACAAAGTTTATTTTCATAGGAGCAGATCTTGGGCGCAAGCGCCTTTTGTACTTGAGACCACTACTGACCTCTTATCCAGCTCTGTCTTCCTAATCTGCATTCTAAATCTCCTCTGTAAACAAAACTCGAATAACAACTTTTTATGATAAATGGTGAACACCTCCAAGATGACAGCTGCAAAATAAACTCGACTTTTATAACCAGGAAGCGTTCTAAACAGACAGAAAAGACTCTTCTGTAGGCTGTACTGAGAACCCACACACAAAGAATTTTGTGTGTGTGTGTGTGTGTGTGTGTGTGTGTGTGTGTCTAGGTTCCCGAGGATCATTCTGAACTGTGTGCATTCCCATCATGCGCCAGTGTTTTCCAGCCCCATGATGCTCTCACTTTTGATTGTGGAGATGATGTTGAAGTGCACGGAGTATTTACTGATCCGGTTATCTTGTTCTGTGACAGGCAGAATCAATCAATCAAGAGGCCAGCTCTGCACTTACATATTCCAGGCACATCTCCGCACTTCAGGATACGAGATCACAGTGTTATCCAGCCAAATTTGATCAACAAATGCAGTTCCCCTGTGCCGCAGCAATCTCAGATGAAGATGTTATTATGTGGAACTGAGCAAAGTGATAAAGACAGTACGGCGGAGCTTGGAGAAGCCCGGCTGGACCTTACTGACAGCTTTTATATACCGAGGCGGCGATGTCCCCTTCTACCAGGATTATAAAAGTTCCCTTGATTTGAAGAAAATCATGCTGTACATACACGGGTGACCCCCCCCCAAACACTGCATTTCCCCAACTAATACTAAAATCCTCAAGGCAGAAGCAACATATATTCAGTGTAACACTGCCAGCAAAATCCTTTAATAAAGAGGGCAATATTTAAAGCACAGAAAGCATTCATGTGAATTTCCATGGAGCCCTTCTGATAGTCTGTTATTACTACAATTGTTATTATTATTAATTGGTGTAAACTAATGCCTGAAGACAAAAATATGTCTTCAAAATGTAACCAGTGTTGTAAATAATTTTATTAATATCATGTCTATGACATTGTGTGTAAGTTGGTGTCAATATTTTAAGTGGCTCTCAAAAAAACTCTGATACAATCTTTCATTGTGCCAATAGCTTCTACTTCACTAGTGCCCTGCAGTTATTTTACATTATTTAATCCCAAATCCCATCTTTTGGAGTCTACCTTCCTCTTGCATTTTAAATCTTTAATGGGAGCCTTTGGCAGTCCATGGGTACAATGATTAGATATCTGCAGAGAGAAATTGAAAAATTAATCATCGTTTCCATTTTATATTTTTGTACTACACCAAAAATTACTTACTTGTAGAGCTAACTTCTACACTCTTGCAATATGTTCCTTAACACGGCAAATGTGGAGAATGATTTCAGATAAAGCATGTCCAAACGGAGCCAGTAAACAGCCTTAAGTTATTCTTTGAGATCTGTGTACTGGGTTTTCATCCAAATTTCATTTTGACTCATTTTAATTAAAATCCATTTATTGGTAGAGGTTATGTTACATGTGGCCTAAAACCAGGGCAAGAGTATCCCAAGCTAATCATAGGAATGATGTTAAAATAGTTTATTATCCTTTTATGAATTTTCCTACCTAAATTACAGCATTTCACAACTCTCTGCAAAATGTGAAACACTATCCACAGGCAGTTTACTATAGAAACTGATGTATGCATTAATCTGCCCTTCACCTAAATAGCCCCTGAACCACAAGGAACGATGGAAAAAAAACAAAACCACCTCAAGTCAGCTATCGCATCTCGAGGACCATCAAACTGCTAAATCTATGAACTTTGTTTTCTTTTTTCATATTATTAAACTGGAAAGAAAAAATTCAACTGGAAAATTGTGCCTTTTCGGTTCCCTTGTCATCATGTAATAAGTATGAGAAATATATGTGCAATGGCCAAATGGCCGGTAGACAAAACACCCACTCTAAGTGACGTACTGTTTTCCATACCACTCAGACAAAATCAAAACAACAGAACTGCTGCAAACAAAAACAAAATAACATTTCCCATCAGCATTCCAGACAGAGAAAATTTACAGGAAAAGAAGCTGGGAAAAGAACCAGAATGAAATAGCTGTTCATACCTCCACTCTTGGTAGAGCCATTGCTTCAGACAAACAGCCCTGACTTTAACATTGAAATGTTTAACAATTGATAAAATGTTTGCCAGTGTTGAAAAACTTTTTTTTTCTTTTTTAGGCAAACATTTGCATTGTTTAAAGTGATGAAGTGCTTCTATAGAACCGAGGGGCCTACATTTCTCTTTTTTTGAAACAGGGGGAGACTTAGGATAAGAGAAGAAACCTCAACTCAGCCACAGAAAAGAACAAAATAATGCCATTTGCAGCAACACGGGTGGACCTAGAGATTGTCATACTGAGTGAAATAAGTCAGACAGAGAAAAACAAATATCATATGATATCGCTTATATGTGGAATGTAAAAAAAAAAAAAAGGTACAAATGAACCTATCTACAAAACAGAAATAGAGTTACAGATGTAGAAAACAAACTTACGGTTACCAAGGGGGTAAGGGGGAGGGGATAAATTGAGGGATTGGGATTGACATATACACACTACTACATATAAAACAGATAACTAATAAGGACCTTCTGTATAGCACAGGGAACTCTACTCAATACTCTGTAATGGCTTATATGGGAAAAGAATCTAAAAAAGAGTGGATATATGTATATGTATAACTGATTCACTTTGCTGTACACTTGAAACTAACACAACACTGTAAATCAACTATACTCCAATAAAAATGAAAAACAAAGAAAAGAAAAAGAAACTTCAGCGGTGGAAGAAACCCGAAACAAGTGTGTCATTTAATTAATTCTCCTTTCACTGAGAGATAGAGAAATGTTTCCTGGTACTGCGAAGTCCGTCTGGTAGGAGAATGTAAAACTCACTTGAAAAAGTGAAGACGATCTCTTTTTACAGCTCAGTCCCGTGTGTGTAACTTTATTAAGGCACCAGCTCCCGGGAAGTTATGGGATCAGGGTTTCGCCTAGATACCTGCCCATAAACTGAGGCAGTGCCCTGACTATCAACATCTATCTGTATTGGACGATTTCATCAAGTCAGTGTACAGTGTCTCCATCACAGTGGGTGCTTGTCAGCTGCGCTCTTGCTAACACAATTCCTGTGTTTTGCCTGGCAGTAAATGGACGCTTCTGCCGTAGCATCGTCTAAACAACTCCGTTAACATTTGCCCCCGAGCGGCTCTCTCTTTGTCCAGTCCCTGTCTTCTAACAGATGTCATCCAAGCCTAATCAAGCATAAAATGGTCATAAATATTTCTTTCTGGTAGATTTCACATTCACATTTCATGCAGGGACATGATATTTTTCTGCTACCTCCAGGGAGAGCCTAATGTAAAAACCAGTTACTTACATTCTAGCCTCATGGTCCTTTAGTAAAATGCAGAACATGTTCTCAGCTCAGAGACATAAAAAGGCATAAGACTTTATCTTCGGTCTTTTGTTTAACTGCACTTTTTTTCTTTCCTTTTTTTCCCCCCAAATGCATCTTCATTTTACAGTTTACACTTCTGCATTACAAATGTGCCTTTGTGCGTGTGAAAATATAAAATGAGATCTAAAAATGGGACCATGTCTACCGTATTTCAGCAACTTCGCGTTTTCAACATTAGACTCCTTAATTACTGGCAAAAAGAGATGTTTTGCTCAGATACCTCATTCAAATAACAAGCTATTTAGAAAGTAGATGAGATAAGGAGAGGGCTCTTCTCTTTTGGTTCATTTTATACACTATTCTGCAACCTTTTTCATCGCATTCAGTTAAAACAATGGGATGAATCCCACACACAAATTTAAGGTTCATGCCAATTTACCAGCTGAGAAAAGGAAAGACTATCATGAGATCAGCACCATTTCCAATACTTAAACTTTGATCAAGCCGGGGAAGCTACTCCAGATAATGAAGCTGACTCCTTAATGAGAGAAGAATCGGTAATCAGCACAATCATATTTGTCTTCTGCAAACCTAGTAAATAATGAGGCTTAATCTAAAATAAAACTCGCCTAATAATACTTTTGAGGCCATATGTCTGTGTTTCTCTTTCCTATTCCTTTTGTCAAAACACAAATCTTATACTGCTATTTAAAGTCAACTGCAAAACACTTAGCAGTATATATCACAACAATGGCGCTCCCCCCAACCCTTCACTCCGCTGAGCCTAATATTTCATTACTGCTAGTCAAATCAAGCTTTCAGGCAAATAATCTCCATTTTTAAAGTTAATGAGATATGGTCATGTCGACAACAGCTTGCAGAAACTTTTCATTTTAATTCCTGCAGGCTGTGCTGGCCTCTTTTACAGCAACTACTGTATGAATGAGTCAAATTTGCCAACATGGCTTATGTAGACAAGTGCACACTAATTAAAAATACCCACTGGTATCATAATTTAAATACCATGAAAATAAACTGTGAAAGCCGTTCGGATCCAGTCTCATGGTTGCCTTTGAGCGTGCTTCCTTTGACTATAGGATGTTTTACTGCTGGCATGTTCTTAGCTGAAAACCACTTTGCATCTTGGAGGAACTGGGGATTGTGATATAATTATACAATTTGTGTTAATATTTGTTTCGCATCAGCTCTTAAGCAGGTCTCCCAGAACGACCACTAATTGAGAAAACCATATTGCAGAGGCGACCGACAAATTGACACTCTTGATTTAGGGTCCATCTACAACTTCTCTGGGGTCTCTGGTGCCCTCTCTTTTCTCTCTCAGCTCAAGCCATGAGGAAATCAAAATAAAAGCACGGTTGCTTCCGTCATTCTTTTATTCTTTTTAAGTTTTCATTCCTTTCAATATCTGCATTTTAACTGCTTTGCTTCCAAACAGCGGAGAGAGGGCACACTTCTTTAACTAATTCTAATCCCTCAGTGCCGCTATAACTTCTTTTCATCCATCCATCCATCCACCCATCCATCCACTCACCCACCCACACACACACATTCACACACATACACACTCACATTTTTTTTTTTTTTTTAATTTAAATGATTTTTGGCAAGGGAATTCCACAGTCTACCTTTGCCGGGAGAAAAGCACATTTCATACAGGGTAAAAAAGTTGGCACCTCGAGAGTTAAAGCTATTTGAGGGGTTAAATCTGCAATTACCTCTGACTAAAACCAGAGAGACATATAGGTAAATAGCAGAAATGAAGTCCCCAGGTTCCCTTCAGAAGCCGTCATCACATTACTACCAGACAGAAACTCTTTAAGGACCATTTTCAGATGTTAAATCATCGTTCGCGCTGCACGTATTCTTGCTATTCCTGGGGGAACGATATCTGAAGAGAGCATGCTAACAAATGAGATCCTGTAAACAGGCATTTTCCCTCTTGTTGGGAGTACCTCTGTAGCCCCGCTCCTGGCTCTGTCATCCAAGCCTTCGCTCGGCTTTGAAGTTAAAGTACTGAATGAATGGCGTCATCTATTATCCAGAGTGTGCATGTAGATTATAAATAAGAAATACAAGTGACTTTCAGTGCACTGCTTTTGCATTAGCCAGATGCCTTCTCTCTTACCTCTTCCTGTCCTTCATACCTTGCAACCAACAATCTATTAGGAGAACCTGAATTTTGGGGTTTTTTTCAGAGGGAGATGCAGACTGTAAAATGTGTCTGCCGAGATGTGAAAAGTTGGATTGACCCGCACGAGGCTCTGGTCTGGGCCTGAGCTCTGAAGCCAGCCTCTCTCCCTCCTTAACCCATATCTTACAGATGCCCTTCAGGACGGGTGTCTGGTGATGGGACTGGCTCTTCATTTACATTTTTCTGTTGACAAACAGAGTCCATGAATATTAATTATTCTGAAGTTTATTTGCAGAAATGGCACTTTCTAATCCTTATCAATTATTTATTGAAAATCTCCCCCACCTAATAATCTCATTAACATTATTATACTAAGGCCAACAGCAAATATTCCTTTGATAAGTAACAACCCAACCCGTCATCCTTCCTGCCAAATCTCATGCAGCCTCCTCCTTTGCTTCATCGTGGATAACCAGGATTTTGTTTCCAGGAAGCTCTAGGTGAGTCCTTCATTTTTTTTTGTTTTGTTTTGTTTTTAATAAAAGAAAACTCACATACAGTGCCTTTTGTGTTGAAACTGAAAGTTTCGGAGATACTACACTAAAGGGAAAAAAAAGAGAGAAAATTAAAACCTTGGAGAAACATATGGATGCCTGTTTTGTTTTTTTTTTTTTAAATCCCTATTGGTTATATGCTGAATTATGAAATGGAAATCCCAAGGGATGAAAACCCCACAGTCATGGAGCATGAGTGACCCCAGGGGAACGCCTCACATTTAGAAACATGTGAGAGCCTGAAAGAATGGAATGCAAATGAAAACCACATCTCAGTGATGAAGACATCTCATGTTTAGTTTCATTGCTTCAAAGCATTTTGACCTATGCTACCTCATTTGCTTCCCCTGATGCCCCTCTGAGGTGTGCAGGACAGTTATTATTAAGTTTATCTTACAGATGAAAAAAACCAAGACGAAGCAACTGCCTAAGGGCATCCAGCTACAAGGTGGCAAGACATGGACTAAATTCTATGAGTTTTGCATCCCGATTCACTGACTGGATCTGTCTTCAACATGAGGATCTCCTCTAACTTCCTGCTTCCTTTTTGATTCATTGTTGGCATTTTAAAGGACATCCTTTGCTTGGAATTTCACGTTTTAAAGGTCTGGAGTGCTCACTGATGATTTGTTCAGTACTACACTTTCCAAAAATCACCAAAAAACCAAATATCTAAAACAGAGCATAATTTCTAATTTAATCAGAAACTAATGAGAAAATAAACAGGATGAAATTTTAGAAGCAAAAGGAACCTTTGAAATGAAGTAGTTTCCAGAGGCTCAAAGAGTTAGTCACTTGCTACAAATCAGAGTGAGTTATAGCAGCAAAACTCAAACCCAACCTGGCTGATACCCCCATCAATGTTCTTGGACCCTATTTGCAGAGTCCTTGCAGTTTCCAAACTTGAGAGGTCACTTCTTTTTTCCTTTTGATCCAGGGTCACTTTTTTTTTCTCCCACAGAAGGAGTTTCTCAGCTATTGCCTAAGAACATGAGTCAATATCCCTAAAGATTCCCAAAAATTTGACATGGTTTGATAGGAATAATCAGCCAGGAAGACATTTCAGCTTCACTCTCTTAACCCCGAAGTCTCCATCCTTGCTTCTCTTCACCCCCACCATCCAACCAATCTGACCCCATTTATAAAGTTTCTAGAATGAAAAGCGTTCTCAAAGAAAACAAGTTTGTTTTCTGTTTTTTGTTTGTTTGTTTTTCTTTTGCCCAGCATAAAAACACTGCAAGCATAAAAGGGATAGAATGATTTTTTGATGCAACGTACTGTTATCCTATTAGTAAAACTATACATTCCACATACCAGACAAGGACAAAGCCTGATTCAAAGTCAAGGTGTTACACATTCGAGGTAGAAAACTAACAAAAGGTCAAAGGAGAGTTGGGGTGCGGGTGATAATAGGCCAGTTCATGAAGACTATGAATGTCTTGGAAGAAATTACAGAGGTTACCTCTGGCAAGTCTGATAACAGTGAGACGGAGAGGAGGGCTGAAATCATCTTACAAGGGATTGCTGGCATATTCTGGGAAGTCTTAATTTCTTTCCCAATAGCCTTCAAGAAAATGTGGGCTTGCAGTAACCAGGATAACCACAGTGAATGAGGCTTTAAGGAATGGGAATTGGGAAACAAACTGTGGTGGGAAGGATGGAGCTGGGAAGTTTTGTTTTTATTTTTTAAAGAAGAAAGTAAAAAAACCAAAAAGTCATCAGTCTTAAGGTATGGTGTGGCTAGCAGAGGAACTTCACCACCTGCTACCCCGAAACAGTTTCCTTGAGCCACTATCTATGAATCCTTTAGGGCAGGGGTCAGCAAACTACTGCCCCAGGGGCCAAATCCAGCCTGCTACGTGTTTCTGTAAATAAAGTTTTATTGGAACACAGTGAAGCCCATTTATGTACTATCTATGGCCGCTTTTACACAGAGCATTTGTGACAGAGACAGAAGAGTCCACAAAGCCAAAAAAGGTTCACAATTTAAAGTAAATTTAAAAATTTGCCGATCCCTGCTCTGGAAGTATTACAGTGAAGAAGAATACCCACTTCCCAATAACCGATAACAACAATTTTTAAATAGATGTACATGTACACACAAACACACAGTCACACAGATACACCCTATATATCGAACTTGGTTCTTAATGGTGTTGGTAACCACAGGAATGAACTTTTTGATTTTATCCATCCTGACAGATCGTAGAAGGGCCCACATCCTACCCCAGAAGACTGTTTCCAAACACATCAGGGGCGTCCATGCAAAAGTTAATCAAAGGACAAAGCCTTCATTTTGTCTGAGCTTAGTTTCTTTATCCATAAAATGTGAGGCCGGATCATCTAAGGAATTTTAAAAATTCTATAACCCTACAGAGAAAGAAAAAGAAGAGAAGCGATCGCATGCATCTATATATTGGGGGTCAGGAGTGGAGGAGGGGAAGGAGAATTGAGGATACAGGAGATAACAGGTATAATCAAGCAGGAATAGATAAATGTGTGTGCAAGGGACAAAATGAAGTTCTTCTATCATTCCTATGGGAGGGACAGGTTTTTTTTTAAATTTATTTATTTTATTTATTTATTTTTGGCTATGTTAGGTCTTTGTTGCTGCACGTGGACTTTCTCTAGTTGCGGCGAGTGGGGGATACTCTTCGTTGGGGTGCGCGGGCTTCTCATTGCGGTGGCTTCTCTTGTTGTGGAGCACAGGCTCCAGGTGCGCGGGCTTCAGTAGTTGTGGCACGGGGGCTCAGTAGTTGTGGTTCGCGGGCTCTAGAGTGCTAGCTCAGTAGCTGTGGCGCATGGGCTTAGTTGCTCCGCGGCATGTGGCATCTTCCCGGACCAGGGATCGAACCCGTGTCCCCTGCATTGGCAGGCAGATTCTTAACCACTGCGCCACCAGGGAAGTCCCAGGAGGGACAGATTCTAAAAGACCTTGGCACCTGTAGCTAGGGGTAGAAGGAATGACCTACTCAAACGTAATAAAGAATTGTTAGGAGAGATCAAAGTTCTGTGAAAGCTTCTGGAGAAGAATGCTGAGCCTGTAAGGAGAGTGGGCAGATTGGGACCTACTCTGGACTTTCAAAGCAGCTTGAGGTGCCAACACGCGAGCCATGCAGACATGTGCATTTTTTTTCAGCTCCTGGTACTTGGAACTGAAATAGCCTGGCTTTCTTCTCTGGCCCACCAAGCATGTCTCTTTTTTGGCGACGACAACACAGATGTGGCCATGGTGACACCTTCGAGGAACTGAGGTTCCCTGCCTCTCAAACGGCAATGCAGAAGTGGGAGGTTTTCAAATTCCGACTTTTCTTCGAAGCAAAACGCTTTCCAGCCTACTCCACGGTTCTTGCCAAAAGCAGACCTGCCGGTTTGTTTTTAAAGGTGAGAGAGAGATAAAGATAGACTTTCAAAGATCTGCTGCAGCCTGGTGTTTGGGCTTTTGTGTTGAGCCAGAACACTGACCAACTATCACGTGAGCTGGATGAATGGTTAAAGCAAAGGACTGGGTGTCATCAGCCGACTTTGAGAAATACGCCGTGAAAGTTAAGACGATTTCCCAAACAGGAAACACACACATGCTAGGCTGCCAGGGAAATGTACATAGTTTGACTTGTAGGCTATGCATCTTTAAAACTCCCACCGTAAGTCCCAGCAGACATCCTTCGTGAGTGCTATCTTTTATTTATCACGCTAAGCCATTTTTCTTTGTTGACTGGAGCGGTGTTGGATGCGGGCAAAGCATGGGCCACAGAAACATTAACACAAAATACCGCTTGGGGAGCAAAGGACATTGTGTCCACAAGGCTAGTCACTCTTAAAGCAAAATAATCCACTCTCCCAGATATGAAGACGACGAAAATGACTGTGGTGACTTCCAAAGGGCTAACGCATTCATCAGTGAAGCTGCACAAGCAATTTTCTCCAGAAACACAGGGTACCAGAAATATTTTTATTCAAATCCATTTTTGTTGCTTGGGGAAAGGGTTTGAGCCTGTTACATAATACTAAGAAAACACAGAAGGTATTTCCCCAGCCCTGTCAGTCGGTGACAGCTGTTTGGGGCACCTGGAGAAAGTTTGCAGTTTTAAGTCTTCTGCTTCCATGGACCCAAACACAAGAGCAAGAAAGGGAAACTTGTCCAACCCCAAATGGTTGCTTTTAAGTTGTCTATAAAATAGCTATTGCAACCACCGCAGCTTATAGCTTATTACGTGCAGACTTATTAAGACAGCCAGATTCCCCATTGCTTAAAAGCCAACACTTCCATCCCCCTGACTAGCTAAAGAGACAGCCATCCGACAAGTTTCCACATTGGAGGTATGGTCCCGATCTTTCAGAACCCTCACACTTGAGCTTTATTTCCTGCAGCACGCTGTAAACATCACCACCAGTGCTGCTGGATTTCTGTCGTTTCTGGAGGAAACAAAGGCCTTCCAATTGAAGTGTTTGGGAAACAGAAAGAATCACGCTCATTTCTGCCTGGGTGTACCAGGCTTGGGTGTTCATTAAAAGGATGCAGCAACAGGTGTGAAGCAGGACTCTCCCTTGGAAATGGAAAGAAACAAACCCAAGCTGCAAGGTGCAGATGCTTAAAAGTGGGCATGTTTGCTAAAAATAAGGGCTCAACGTAAAAATAAGAAAGGGAGGAAATGGAAAAGCTTCTGTCTATGGGAATATCTGGCATTTTCCTACAGGACTTAGCAAGAAAAGATGGGATGAAGCGAAAGAGTTCTGAATGAGACAACATTTTAGGGTACTCACAATGGGAAGAAGGCCAAGGAAAGTGGGAGAAATCCTTGCAGACTGGCCTGATGGTCACCACACTAAACACAACCAGAGAAGACCGCGGGCCGGGATGAAGGGTTCAGGCTGTGGGCTCGGGCAGATATGGGTTAGAAGCTGGGCTTGTCCAGTTATAAGCAGTGTGAACTTGGGCAGCTAATTATGTATCTTTCTGTGATGAATAGGAATTTTAAGAGTACTTAGTTCACAGGGTGCATGTGAGAACAAACTGTACTAATGTATGTGGAAGTACCAAGCCCAAGTCTGGAAGAAAGGCACTTTCAATAAATTTGCTGTTGATAATACTACTACTTCTAATACCATTACTATTGGTGATATTAGTAATTTCAAACATATAAAAATCTGTGACAATAGGAATGTTTAAGATTTTGGATCAAATAAAGAAACGCACTCATTTACTGAAAATGGGTAGATTACCTATCATCATCCTGTGTTGAGTGTTTCCTCTTCAAAATAATTTGTAAGTAATGTGCCTAAATACGGAATTATTTGACAAAGCTGGGAAAAGGTGAAGCAGGGGTGGGGGGAGAGTTAGGAAACTAGCTAGCATTAATGAGCCCTTAAACTATGAAATTTGAAACTAAGAACACACATTTTCCCCTACAGCTATGAATATAAAATACTAAAATTAAGATGAAAAAGTAAACTACCATGTAAGAGAATTAACCCTAACCATTCCCACTGGTAAACAACATTATTGCTAGATGGTTTTTTTTAATCTACATAGTTCTATGGTGGGAATGGGAAACGAATATGTAAAAATGTGAAGGCATGATTAAAAAAAAAAAAAAAAAAAGCTACAGAATATCTACCAAAATGTCAACAGTTGTTATCTCTGTAAAATGAGACTGCAGGAGATATGATTTCTTTTGTCTCTGCTTTCTTAGCTACATCTTCTAATTTTTCTCCAATGAACATGTAAAGTAATTGTGCAGTAGAAAATGCAAAATTATTTGGTATTCAGTTTTCAATTGAAAACATCTGAATGACAGCCAAGCCTCACACAGAGCTAGCACTGAGGATTTCACTCTTGGCTTTGGCACATGGGAGTATTTTGCAGGCACTAGTGGCATTAAGTGCCTGTCTAGGTACCTCTTCCAGCACATTCCGTGGCCATCTTCTAATTGTGCCACAGTCTCTTTGCCAATATTTTATAGTAGTTTCCCAAAATGCACCAGTGGCTAGTTATATCCACGCACTGGAGGACCTTCTAAAATTCTAGCTTTAAAACTTTTTTTAATCAACTTTTTTTTTTTTTTTTTTTCCTGTTTCTAATTCTTCAGAAACTTCCCAGCCTTCCACAACTCAAGTCAGGCCACAAGACTCAAATCCTATCTCAGACTGGAACCTAAACAGGGGACTTACCAGACAACAGCCTAGGGAAGCTATTGGTTATGTGTAGCGTGTAATTATTTGCTGTCCTGGTTCTAGGTACTAATCCCATGGAGATTACAGAGGGAGAGCAAGCATGGAGCACTGAGACATAAAAAATCATTGCCATGTGTAAAAACTTAGATGTTAAAAAAGAAAACGCAGGCACAAGAATTTAGCCAGAAAAAAAAAAAAAAATAGACATGCCAATAAAAAAGCTGCTTCTTAAAATTTGGCTGGCAGCGTCCTTCCCCTCCCCAATGGATACTCTTAGTAAAGAAAACATGGTAGATTTTTTTTTCTCCCTTGCCTGTATTTGATTTCCAATTAAAATTAAATATAAACTGAAACACCACCTGGATTTTAGCAAAATCCAATCCCCGCCCTCCCCCTCCTCCTTTTTCTTAAAAGAAGAACCTGGGCTTACATATACAAACATTTTGCTAAATGACCCGTGGCAAATTGCGTAATGCCAGTAAAAGTTGTGTTTTTTAAGTTATGAGCCCCAAAGATTTTATCTGAAATAAAACCCTGATTCAATTCAGATTCTGGAGGCAAACTGTGTCCTTAACTCTGCCTGTAAATTTAAAACATTTGTGTGAGGGGCCCCTTCAGTAATGTTGCTAGCAGGTATGGAGGAGAAATTCTGTATTTATTAGGATGTATGTTTTCTCTTCTAGAACGGTAAATTGGGGCACTAACTGCCTACAAGAACTGATTCTCTGCAGTCTTCATGTAGTGGTCGGTTTCTAAATGAAGAGTTTTGGTTGTTGAACAGGCCTGTGTGCTTATTTCAATTAATCGTCTCAGTGAGGGAAGACACAAGAATTCCCCTATTCATGGAGGAGGGTTCCCTTGGAGGTCTCCAGCTTGAACGTCTACAATGTTCTAAGGTGACTGGATTTGAATATGAAGTGGCTGGAGTAGCCTAAAGAATGGAACAGTCTGGAGAAGCAACTTGGATCCCCCCCGACCTCTATCTTTGGGTCGCTAATATGTCAGCCAAGCCTTTACCGTGTCCTCAAAATGCACTGAACAAAGACAATAATGGTGTTGTGAGCACATTTTAAAGGGCTAACTACCGTGCTAGGGCCTTTATGTATATTATTATTCAGTCTATTTGTCACATAAACCCTATCTACAAGTTATTTCTATTGCCCCATTTTACAGATGAGAAAAGTGAGGCTCAGACAGATTGGCATAACTTGCTCAACTTCTCGCATTCAGTAAGTGCTGGAGTTGGGTTTTAAACCTTTGTCAGTAGGATTCCAGAATGTCTCGAATGAAATGTTCCTCCTACCTTTTCTAGTTCCCTAGGGCAGTGAAATAAATCTCAAGTAGAAACAGCACACATTGGGTAAGCAACTAGGTATATTTGTATATGATTGTCACTACAATACGGGACAAAGTCCAAACAAACAAGGAAGGAACTTTGAATAGGGGAGCAGTGGAGAAATCTAAGTGCATTTTTTTTTTCATCTATACTCTTTCGATTGACAACAGATTGACTTTTGTCACACACTGATGGTGGTATACAAGGATGGCTAGTGGCTGTCAAATTTGTTGGTGGAAGCACCTAGAAGCTGGTGGAGAGACAGCACTAGGGAGAAGACGTGTCGCTGAAAACACAAACGTGTCATGGGAGAAAATCTTGTAACTACAAAAATGTATCCCTTGAATTCTGTACAAAAAATTTTTTTAAATATAAATATGTATAAGATACACTTATATATTTTATTTATATTATTTTATAAATTTATATTAAATTTGTATCATATTTCTATAAAATACTATATAAATATATTGCATAAAATACATATAAGTCTTGCTCAAGGGACAGGTATTCTCTGCCATTTCTATACACTCATAAAAGTTTTCAGTGTGAATGTACATTACATAATAATAACTTCTAAATTATAAAGGCAATAAATATCACTGCAGAAATTTTAGAATATACAGAAAAATGAAAAGTATACAAAATAAAGTACAATCCCATAACTTGAGGACACGGGGAGTGGGAAGGGTAAGCTGGGATGAAGTGAGAGAGTGGCATGGACTTACACATACTACCAAATGTAAAATACCTAGCTAGTGGGAAGCAGCCGCACGCATAGCACAGGGAGATCAGCTTGGTGCTTTGGGACCACCTAGAGGGGTGAGAGAGGGAGGGAGACGCAAGAGGGAGGAGATATGGGGATATATGTATATGTATAGCTGATTCACTTTGTTATAAATCAGAAACTAACACACCATTGTAAAGCAATTATACTCCAATAAAGATGTTAAAAAAAAAAAAGTACAATCCCATAAACATACAAAAACTATTGGTAACTTTTTTTAATGGGCTTTTTCAGGTTTTTTTCTCCCACCAATTACTGTACTATAATTTTTTAAGTTAAAAATGTTTATAATTGATAAAGTTATTAAATATTCTACAAGTGTGTGAGTCTTAATGGGTACTTATTACTTCTAACTTATGTATAACCATTTATTTAACCTTTCTTCTAATGTCAGTGATTTAGGGTATTTTTTATTTTTTGTATCATAAATACTACCCTATCATAAATACTACCGTAATGAACATCTTCAGGTATAAATCTTTCCGTTTGCTTCACATTATTTCTGTAGGTTAAATTCCTCATGATGATGATGATGATGATGATGATGATGTTAAAGATAAGAATACCAGCAGCTAACATTTACAGACCCATATACTCAGAATATTAAATGCTATAATATCATTTAGTATTAAATGATATTATCATTCCCATGTGATGGATGTGTAAACGGAGGCACAGAGAAATTATCTGACTTGTGCAATCACCAAACTAGTAAGTGGCAGTGCAGAGTCATGACTCAGGCCAAACAAGCTGGCTCCATCATTTATGCCTTTAGATGCTCTGCCTTTTCCAGTGGTTATCAAGTGTGCCCTAGCCAGCAGCAGAGAATGGGTTAGAAGCACCAGAAATGCGAATTCTTGGGCCCCATCCCAGATCTACAGAATAAAGTACTCTGAGGGTGGGTCCTGCAATCTGTTTTAAGACGTCCTCTAGATGATTCCCATACATATAAAAAGTTTGAGAACCGCTGCTGAATGCTATACAATTGCTCAGTAAAAGCGTTACCCTGAATCAAAGGGCGTGACTGTTCTAAGCCTCCTGCTACACAACGCCAAACTGCCCCCAGAATGGGCTACACAAGTTTATATAAGCCACATAAGGGGGTGCCAGGGCTGTATGCATCATTTATTGTCATCTTTGCTAATTTGGTCAAAGATCTTCCAACTAGTGTATAGTGTTCTTCAGCTAGAAAAGTTCAAGAGTATGTAAACCTGGTGAATGCCTACGAATAAACATAAAATGACTCTCAGTACCTGTGCAGAGTGCTTTATATGACCTTACTTTCCAAAGTTTCCTTCAGAGCTGGCACTTATAGTGCTACATTTAAGATATCCAAGAACTAATTCCAGGGACACATTGGTAAGCATTTAGAGCCAAAAGAGGAAACCTTTTCCAAATTAGAGATAGGTTACTAATACACTTAACATTAATTAAACATAGAAAAATCTGGAAACATTTGTCAAAACACTGAACCAGCTAGCAAATCTAATTAACATGCAGTATGGGCTGTAGAGTGTTTTAATTGGGGGCGGGATGCACATGAAACTGTAATTGCAAAATTACACAAACACACACGCATACACACACTTTTCAGAGTGAAAGGTGCTCAGGTTTCATCAGATTCACAAAGGAGGGACCTTAAAAAGGTGAACAATATAACAATCATGGAATTAAAGATATGACCTGGGGCAGAGAAACCCACCCACCTGGAAGAGTAAAGAGATTTTTCACTAATTGGGAGATACTGCAGAATGATAAGTCACCTGATAACAAACTTAAAAGTAGAAACAAACAAGAAGGTAAGAAAAGAAAGAAGAAAGGCAGAAGGGAGAAAATACCAGGCCAATGCATTTTCTAGGAAAGACTGTCAGTTCATAAAAATAGCTGGATTGAGTAAAGATCTTCAAATTTGACAACTATTTTAAAATAAGGTGCTACGGTTTCAGTTGTTCTAGCTATATGATGAATAGAGGTGAATGAGCTAAAATTCAATATAAAAGTATGTGAAATACGGACACCACCAACCAAATGACCAGCCTTGTCAGCTCTCATCTAATCTCTGGAAATCATACACTCAACTCAGGCAATGGTCTGTGTAAACAGATAGGCCCCAGACCATTTCCTGGAGACCAATCAACTCAGATGCTGGCATCCAGCATAAAATGACCTCTACTTACCATATGCCTCCAGGCCTTCCACAATAGAAAACCACCCTTGCTTCTCACCAAATTAAAAATGACAAAATGGCAAAGATACATCTCTTGGCCACTTAGTATCTAAGTCATAAGCCAAATCCACATAGCTCAGTATATACCTTCCATTCATCATCTCCTGATTGAAAGGGTTAAACTAAATCAGCTGGTGTGCACATACTGAGTTACTGTTTCCTCAGTTTTATCAGTGTCTTCAAAAATTCCACCAATACAGGCACAAATAAACTCTTCCTCTCTGGGTTACTGAAGATTTATTGCTTAAATCACATATCTGTTGAATAATCAAGTTGCATCTCTTCCACAGCTTATCTTCATGTGCTTTGAAATTGTTACTACTATTTAATGCACATGTTTATGTCTTGTTCTAGTCCAATTAGCTCATGAACTTTACGAATGCAGGGAGATATTTAGGACATTTCTTTGCATCTTCTAGCCAACCAAGAGACTACGAACATAAGATATGCTACTTTTTAATGCTAATTTTCTTTGGTAGGAGAACCACGGCCAAAGATGTCTGCTCTTCAGGTGACTCTTTCAGTGTCCCACCCTCCATTTTCTTAGTAGGCTGGCTGATTATTCTTCTAACCACCAATTTTGCCGAAACTTTTCATTTGTAATATGCGTACAGTTAAAGGATTAGAAAGCAGCTCTGCAGGTATGATGACAACTACCCGTTAATTTACCATTTTAGAAAATGCAAAAGAAGTCTTCAAGTATGAGATATATACATATATATGGATACTTCAGAAAGAAAGGAGGGAATGATCCTTCAGTTTTGTTACTGGACAATAAGAGTAGAAGGTTCTGGAAGGCAAATCTTGCGACGTCTGCCATTCACTAATCCAGGGGGTCAACAAACTTTTTCCGTAAAGGACCAGGTAATAAGTATTTTAGGTTTTGTGAGCCATACATTCTCCGTTGCAACAACTCCCCTCTGCTGTGGTAGGGAGAAAGCAGCTGTAGACCAGAGAAAAAAGGGGCATGGCTGTATTCCAATAGAATCTTTATTTCAAAGAATAGGCGGTAGGCCAGATTTGGCCTCTGCCTTAGTTTACCGACCCGCAGTATGGTCTGCAGGCTCAAGACAGTGCTCTGTACCTAGAACTTACCCAATAAAGGTAATGGGTAATGAATGGCTGAGACAAGTTTAAAATAATTCCAGAACGCAATCTTGACAATTATAATTGTGAATCACTACATTACAGGATATCATCTTGACAATTATAACGGGGAATATCGCATACCCAGTTTATGCATGATGCTTTCTTTCCCTCTTACAGCATATTAATGGTACAGTAAGTCTGTACATAAATGCCCATAACATATCCGTAGAATACACGGCACAAACTTTGTGTTTGTAAGACAAGTGTAAATCTAACAAAATAAATCAGCAGATCATGATAAAAATGCATGTTGCCAAGGCATTTTCACTTAGTACCTTGGCATGTTGAATTTCTATTGCGTGGAAATGGAAATATCACCACGAGGAGGAAAAAAAATGAGGCAAGTTAAGTAATATTATCACAGTACTATTTATCATACACATTAGGACCAAAAATAGTCAGGAAAGAATGAGCATTATGCCATTCTCTCCCAGTCTTTAACCTTGAAAAGGGTGTTGAGTTCATAGAGAGGATAACAGGAGTCAATACAAGAAGCTATAAAGATGGAACTACTTCTTACCGTGCAACCTTGAAAAATTAACACAATCATTACAACAATAAAAGGCTACTTTTGCCGTGTTCTAGGATGTTACGCCTTATTTCATTAAATTTTTCCAAAACTCTTTCTTCCTTTGGCTCTGAGAGGCCTGGCTCTGCTGTCGAGAAGCAAAAGACATTTTACGCACAATTTTCCCTCCACTAGAAAGAGGTATATTGTGCCCTTCAGTGAACATAAAATTGATATTATCATCTCTTAGTTTATATCTCACTACTTAACCTTCAGATTAAAAGTTATTGGATTTGAATGACTAAGACATCATGTCACCTTCCCTTCAATGTGGAGAGAGGGGTGTTGGGGGTGAGAGAAGGTACAGTGATAAAAACACCGATTTCAGAACAGCTGACGCTTTGCCACTCTTGACAAGCGACATGATTCTGACAATTACTTATGGTTGCGTGGATGAGAAAGGGTGTAATAAACAGTCTACTTTAGGAAACTCTGCGGAAGATGAATATGCATCAGGAAGTTCATTTTATTTTGGGTACAGTCTCAAAGGCACAGTCTAAAAATGGGGATACAGAGTTAATTCAGGGAGAACCTTAGGGTTACCAACTTCACAAAATAAAAAATCCTATCGCCTCCAAAGTCAGTATTTGCACTGTCAGTTTATAAAGAAGATACTGGAAAATACTCTCTCGAGAAGGATTAAAGAGAACAGAGCTTCCTTCCCTCCATCCACCTCTACGCAGGGCTCAACTTCAACTCACAAACAAGCCTTGCTCTCCCTCAGCAGTTGAATCTATACCCCCTAAATAGGTCTTCCAAATAGCACCAACTGTTTAATAATTACACATTGTATTTTTCCAACAAAGGAAACACAACAGGCACTCCCTTCACCTTAAAAAAACAAATTCATCTAAGAAACCTGTGTCAATACGAGACACTTTATCAAAGATCTAACTTGGTAGTTTTGTTCTCGAGGAGAGATAAGCGCATTCCCTGATCAATAGGAACACAAGCAGTTTATCGGCACTTCCCATGTGACTTTTGGAAGATATACTCATTGGTAACTGGCAGAGGCTAAAGGGAAAATATTTGATAATTTTAATCTGAATAAACACATACAATCAAAGTAGCGAGTTTGAGTGACATAGGAGGGTGTCTTTTTTTTTAAACAGCCTTGAAACAAAAGCGGGACTTTTCCCAAAGAAATCCACCCTTTATTTACAAATCATGTTTGTGCTTTCTTTATCATATCATAATAACCGATGAGTAACAGGTAGAAAGGAGCTTGGCTTCTCCTCCCGCTGCGCTTCTCTCTCTGTTTCACGGTGCACTGTTTTGCCCGTCGTTCAGATTGGAAATCTTGAATCACCCCTCCTAACTCCCACTTCTTGATGCCCTCACATCTCCTATTCCAAAAGGCACTGTCGATTTACCAACATGCCCTTGAATGCTTTCTCGTGACCCAGGCCTTCCTTTCTCTTTCTGTTCCATTCATTCACAGAGGCTAAGAACTACTCTCCGCCAGGTACTGTGCTCTGTGCTGAGGAATGAATATCAGGGGATGAGGAAGGCCTATCCCTGCGCTTATGGGGCTGACAGCTGACCAAGGGCTTCCAAAGCAGGAGGAGAAATGCAGGCAACAAGGCAGGGTCAACAACATGGTGCCCTCAATGACATAAAGGCCAGGGTTGGTGTCCCATTGCTAAATCCAGGACCAAGTGCAATGGCCTTGTCACTACGATTAATCTCTCCAGATCTCTTTCCTTCCAAGCCAGGCCAGGTCCAACCTTCTTTTTTACCTTCCGTCCACCACCTCTTGGATGGCCTTTCTTTTCAGCTTGGAAACCTCCCCTGGCTTAGGAACTCAAGCCTCCCACACACTGAACTCGGTTCAGCTTCTCGCCACCTTCCCACCCCTCCAGGCTTACTTTTTAGGCTCCAGCCAAAGAGACTCCCAAGTGACGCTCCCATACTTTCCCAGCACCTCACATGGCAATGTGGTCCCCACATTTCGTCACACATAGGCGTGACACCATAAAGATGAAATGAAAATAGGCAAACAAATGAATAAATGAACTTCAAGAAGCTGCAAGCCAAGAAACAAAGTTAAGACATGTTTTGCAGTCCATTTAGCAGCCGCCTTGAACCAAAGCTGAGGCCAGGCCAGTATGTGACACTCTCTTCACCACATTTTTGCGTGAGAGAGGGGGGGAAAAAAAAAATACAGTTGTATTTCCACGAACCAAATCAAACACAGTATTTAGCAAAGGGTCTCTGGAATGTTACAAGTAACACTTCATGATTACAATAGATTTGAGTTCAAAGACCAAGTGATGAAAAGAAACTTTCTAATATGGGGTTCAATTCCCTATATAAACTTCCTTTCTCCTGCTCCATCCACCACTTGCACTTATATTGCTATTCTACTTTGTCATAAAAGCAGTCACCTTATAACCCTTTTTATCAAGCAATCTGTGCACTACCTAAAAGGACACTAGACTCCATCAGGCGAGCTATAGGTTTACATTACACAAACATACCAATTCTGCCTGTTCAGCACTAGTTGTCAATAAAGGCAGGCACTTGCAAAACAGCAAAGTAGGTTGCTTGCCTTCAGAGAACAGATAGGAGCCTGCCAGTTTCGCAAAACAAACTCTTTGCAATCACCGAAGCTAATCTGTCAACAAATTACCATTAAAGTCATCCCTCCTGAAAGTTCAAAAAGAGATTTCTGATTAGACAAGAGATAGGGAGTATTTTTTTTTTTTTTTACTCTTATTATTAGCTCACAGGTCAGGGCTGAAAATTACCTTCTCAAAGTAGCAATGCCTTTGCTTCAAGTCAAGAGGGTTACACTTCACTCATAGTGAAATGCAGCATCTGGGTTTCTAGTACTACACTCTCTTATGTACACGACTCTTTTTTTCTGGGCCATCTTAATTTTCAATGGAGAGATTAATGACACACAACTGTTCAGAAATCAGAACTTGAAAGAATTTCATACAAGGCTCACATCCCGAGTTACATAAATCTTTGACAACAATATTTGGATGGAAGGCAGACCTAAACAACAGAGTAGAGAACTAAATTTAGCATTCAGGGGGAAAGATGCCTTTTCCAGAAATAGCCACAAAAGGAATTGAGAAAAAGTGCAAGTCTGTTATTGTTGTGGCTGCTTTTTCTTTATTTGTCGGAATTATCTGAATTCCTGTCTGTTTCATTTCAATTTGTTTGATTTTCGCTAACATTTCGGTGCCATTGATTCCTACAAAATATTTTTGACCATCAATATTGTCTGTAATATTTGAACTCTACCTTGTAACCCAGAAGAGGCTATCTGAGCAGAGCAATTCCTTTAAAGTGTTTTAATTTTATAATTTAAAACTATAGCTTGGGTCTTCGTCTATGAGTGAAGGAAGGCACTGGCCCCTATCACAATCCCCAGCCCCATGAGGGCACTTAATAAAGATGAATAATCTCTTCTTCTTCTGTACTTTCTTCTGAAAGCTTCCCTCTTAGGATACAAAGATGCTGACCATCTTTACCCTTCCAATGGCATCCAGAGACCCTCCCGTTCAGACACAGTCCCTGGCTGCTACAATGGGAATTTGAGGGGGGTTCCCTACAAAGTTCATAAGCAACCTTTTTCAAAGAAAAAGAGAATGGTAGGGCTGAACTGGCCACTGACACCTCATCTTTGCACCTACAGATACACACCTAATCACCTGGGCTTCCCTCTGTAGAAGGGTAAACAAGCAAAGGGTGGCCACTGGAATTTAACACGGTCCCCCACAGAAAGATGGGGGAGAATGAGAAACAAAGGGAGGGCCCCTATCATAAGACCTTACTGCCCATCCAAACACTGACAGCTATTTCTTCCAGGCATTGTTTTCTACAGAGGCACTGAAAATTTGAAATGTCGGTAGGACATTCTCCCTGTTCTGTTCGATAACCACTAGTAACTTCAGTCACAAAAACTAAAGGAAGGGATTCATTCTGCCATTTTGACAACAAAGAGAAGAATTTCTGAGCGTCTCTGGTCCTGTGTAATGACTCATCTTTCACCTCCTTCAGTGGCTCATTGGCAAAATTCAACCCAGTGTATCCTCCTCCTTCTCGTTCATGATTTTGCAGAAGCTCCCTATCCTTTCTATTTCTTTTACCTCCTTAATAGTCATTGACTGTTTTTTTCTTTTAAATTATTAACATGAAACATGTACGTCTTTTGGGCTAAAAGCTCCCATACCTTAAACCAAATGTCAAAGAAGCAATATGAAGTAAACACATCACTTGTCCACACTCTCCAAATAATATATCTTTGAATTCCATATTTAGTTTATTTTTTTTAAATGTTCTTCTCACAGACTACTTGTAAACCGCCCTTCTCATATAAAACGACAGCCATACCTCAACACTCTAGCAAGCAAAGCTCTCCCTACACTGATTTGCAGACAATAAAAGTGCCAGGTGGTACCAAAAAAAAAAGAAAAAAGAAAAAAAAGAAAAAAAGCCCATCATTAAATGGAATGTTGTTAAGAAGTAGCTGTTTTATTTAACAGCTATTCATTTTTATTGAATAAACATTTTCTAGTATGCATTCTGTTAATTGACCTGACAGCATATGCTGTATATGGAGAAACTTCTAAACATTATGCTCTATGTAATATGCTTATCTGAAAAAGCTCTCATTTGCAGCAATATGGAAATAAAATCCTGCTTTCTAAAATTCAAGACTTTTAAAATGCATTAATCCACACAGTTTGTGAAATTGCTCTGGACATTTTAAAATCCTTTCTTTAAGAAAGAAAGAAAAAAAAAACTTTAGTAACTGGTAATAGTATTTGTTGCTGAGTTTCATAATGGAGTAGTCCATATCCAGTACAGAACTTTCACGGACCTAGAAATGGGACAGGGATAATAGGAAATAAAAAGCAGTGATGGTACTGGGTAAAGAATTATTCAATGGCTAAAAGAAAATGTTCGGAAGCATTATCAAATTATATTATTAGAAAACTATTGTTATAAGAGTTTCATGCCCCAGATATAAGTAGGGTTGAAACATTACAGAGATAATACATTTAGTTTTGAGGAAGGAAGACAGTTTGTGAGTGTGTAGGAAGGCTCCTCCAGCTAATGGTAGCACCTCTCCTCGGCCGATGGCTTCTGAGCGATGATGGCAACTTCCAGAAAAGAATCACCAACTCCACTGCCTAGAGGGTACAAGTCAGCAAAGGTACTGGGTGGGAACTCAGGCTGACTGCCGGGCTATAGGCTCCCTGACTTAGTAGCAATTCATCTCCCAACAATCATTACCCTTGTAGGAATATTGGCCACGGTTACCAGATCTGCTGATTTTTCAAGAGAAAATGTAAAAGCCAGATTTCTCCCATTTTTCTAGGTGGTCAACAACATAATTAAACACACACACACACACACACACACAAGTCTGTCTGGACCCAATTTAGCCAACCTATAGACCAAATCCAGCACAGAAGTCACTCACTTCACAGCGAATCTTCGTGAAAGCTCTCCATCCTGAAAGGGCACTTGCTCTCCTTCGTAATTATCTTTGGTAATATCGATCAAACATGGAGAGGCTTGCATTTATGTATTTTAAATCCTGGCACTAGGTAAAAATTCTCCCTATATCGTCAATGATCGTACTGGTGCAACTGGAAAATCCTAGAACATTCAGTTTCATACACAGCATAATTAACTCATTTTTATACCGAGTCCTTTTAAGCCAGATCTTTTTGTTCCATGGACTTCTAACATATTTTACAGTTCTAATTCTCTTCCACTGTCCTACATTAATCAAAGCTGTAACCCCTGTTGTCTTTGTACTACAGAGTCAGAATGTGCCCCTGGCGAGGAATGGGGGAAAAGTCAACAGGAATTAAATTTCAGTGCAACTGTTTACTCAACTGTGGCCTGCAGTTATTGAAATTTTATCCGTGGTTTTGTGTGACTACCGCAGTAATGAATTCAGCATGGCTGTGATTTTCTCATTGCTGGTATTCTCACTTCAAGTAAAAACCTGTAGAATAAAAATGATGAAAACAACCCACGTCCATCACGCTGACGTTCGGATTTCTCCAAACTGTTTAATTGTAGCAGTTTTCAGTCTGTTAGAAAACTGAGGATGCGAGTCCCGTAAAACTTTTTTCAATCCTGTCGGGGTTTTTTTTCTTATTTCATCTACAGATTTTCCTTCCCCCCAACAACCTGTTAAGAGCCTCATCATACACTTAGGGAAGTCACACAGCTGTCAGTATTTTATTTTAAAAGACCAAAAAGGCCTGCCAACCACAATATGTGGGGTTTTAGCCACAATGATAGACCCAACTGCTTTTTTCCTTCCCAAAACATATCCTTGGCAATTAGAAATAAAATTGTTATAAAAATATTAAAAGCACTTTGAAGCACAATCAAAAGGTGTTGACTTTTATATCAATAACCCATAACAACATAGTTTCCAAAGTGGTCACAGCCGAGATAAAGAGGGGAGACATGAATAACTAATTTTGCTACTGATGGTTTTCAAGGAAGATGCTGTTAAAATGCATGTATACAACTTTCTTCTGTGAGGTTAACTTGTGGTTGCTGTTCGTGGGGTCAGGCTGTGTCTGTGTGTGAGTGAGTGTGAGTGTGTGTGTGTGTGTGTGTGTGTGTGTGTGTGTGTTGATGGTATAAAAGTAAAGTTTTTGGCTGGCTTACGACTTTGAGATAGTGGATGATTTTCAGTTTTTCAAATAAAAATCAGAAGAAGTTCATTTTCATTTATCCAATTAACATACTCTAAATACTAATTACTCGGGGTTCATACCACATCAGTCAATAGCCCCACTTCAACCGCTCCATAAAGAAACAGTTGACCTTGGCCTCTGTATGGTAAGGGCACAGAAAATGGCAAACCAAATGACCAACTATTTATTCTCAACAGAACCATAAACATCTGAGAATATCAAATGAACAAATACACACACAAACACATGGATACCTTTCTACCATATACTGATAGTTTTTGTCAATAACCGCATTGGGTGGAATTTGGCCATTTGCACTAATCCAAGTACCCAAAGTTTATACACAACATACATCATAAATCCCAGCTGATGTGATGCCCAGGAAGCAGGCACTACCGGATTTGAGCTGCCACTAAAAGAGAGATCAAATCACTTCAAGTCCTCTGAATTAAGACCTTAGCTTGTCTGTTAGTTTCCTTCTCTTTCTCTCTGTTGTATCTTTCCCCGACAGATTCCATTGTCTCATACTGGTTCCACCAACTTCTGATAGACTAACAATCTAATGGTTCCTTATTTGTAAAAAATTCTTAGTAAGGAGAAAATAATCCATGTTTTAGAGCCTGTCAAAGCCTATATCCCTAAAACAAGGAGGGACTGCCTTGGCTTCTCTGATACAGATTCCAAGAAAATGGTTTGAGAAAAGGTTTGTGTTTTTCTTTCTCTTCCCTCAACCCCCAACAATTTCTGTTTCACTCAGAAAGTCCAAAGATGCACCATTCTTTTTACGCCTTTTTCCAAATGGCACCATTACTTTGTACTGAATAAATGAATCAAACACTAAAATGCAACAAAAATCATCCGTTAGCATTAACGAAAACAAACAATATTTCCTAATTACAAGAGAGGCTGGGAAAACAATGCTTATCTTCAAGCAAATGCTATTTACTTATTTGAATCTGCATCAACACTGGCCACACAATGCCATTTTCTGGGTCACACCCTTTACCATTTGGAAATATTTTACCAGTCACTCCCAGTTACCCACTTAAATGCCTACAAAGGATATAACACAATGAGTACATCGCACCTTACGTGCATTTTGGGGAGCCACAGTTAAGAGAGAATTTAAAACATTAACAGGATTTAGTCACATACCAACAGCCATATGTATGTAGGAAACATCTGTAAGTGGCCCATCTCCCTAAATTCCTCCAGGTAGCGGCAAGCAGTTTCTCACACCGATGCCTATGTTATTGATGTCTTGTTTATCTACCCAATTCTGCTTGGGTATTTCCATTTATTTCTGTTCTCCTAAGTCACCTACTTTTCTCTCTTATAGCCCTCATTTCTCTTTTACCCTTGATCCCTTATTTTGTTTCTCTCATCATAAGGCTTAATAAGCCTATGTATCTATTTTTTGATTCAAGCTCTGGGAACCATTTCTCCAAAGATTTGTTTTATTTCAAGTAGTTAAAGTTTAGGCTGACGCATTAGAGGCTCAAAGGAAGTGGCCAGGGGTCCACCCAACCTCATTTTCAACCACCATTCCCCAAGACAGAGGGGGCTTCCAAGACTCTACTTCTCAAGCCCTTGGCAGTTCCGTCTCTTAAAGCCAGTCACTGGGGCCCTGGTGCGCTAGTGGCTTCAAAGATTCTGCTTACAGTCGGAGAGCCGGTGAGCACCAGGCATTCGCAGCGGTCAAACGTCAGGGTAAGCGGTAGCATTGGCACCCACCGCCCTCCACGGCCCCCGCTCCAGAGCTCAGTACCTGCTGCTGCTGCACGTGGGCCAGATCGGCTGCCCCCACGTCCACGGCCGGCGTCTCCCCGTTGGGCCGCCCTTCCCGGAGACCGCCGCACTCTAACAAGTGGTTGCCGCCGCTTGACCCATTCTGGATGGCTGAACCGTTACTTTTCGTCTCAGTCCCAGATTCTTGCATCATGACTCAAAAACCTGGTAGAAGGATTTTTAGGAGGGAGCCGGGGAGAAAGAAAAAAGCAGCTGTTAGCACAGTTGTTATACATTAGGAGAAGGGCCCTGCCTTCAGTGTTGCCAAAATCTGTAAACAGTTGTCATTTCCTTTCACTCACGTTACCCCTTAGAAATGGTCCAATTGCCTAGTTTTTGAATACAGAACTGTATAGCACAGGGAACTCTATCGGTATTCTCTAACAGCCTAGACGGGAAAAGAATCTGAAAAAGAACAGATGTATGTATATGGATAACTGAACCACTCTGCTGTACACCTGAAACTGACACAACATTGTAAATCAACAGTAGTCCAATATAAAATAAAAATTAAAGTAAAAACTTGAAAAAAACAAATTCAAGTTTTACTAGTATTGTTCTCTGTATGTTATCTTTTTCCCCTTAGAAAAAAACAATTATTTTCAGGTGAACCTAGAATTTATGGTTAAGTTTCTGTGATTGTATCTGGATGCTTTGCTTGAAAACTGGTAAGTCATTCTGTTCAGCATATTAAGTGTAACATTAAATTTTAGTATATGCAGGCTCTGTGTGGTGTGTTACACTCTTAGAGAAATATTCTGCAAATTCAGGCTATCAGAAGATGACGCACATTACCAATAGGTCCCCTGAGGTAATCCGTGCTGAAAACCCTTACACTCAAAACCCAAAAAGCATTTTACAGATTCACACTCCTTGGACTCATTCAGGTACTGAAACTCTTCAAAAGTGGCCTTTCCAATAAGATAGGCCTCTTTGAGGAAGAGGGAAAAAAAAACTCCCCACTTTTCAGAAGCTAAACAAATTCAGACTCTTATCTTTGCCTTATGGTTAAAATTCTCCTGAGAATTCCCATTCAAAGAGGTGTTTCTCATACTGGATTCCTAACCTCTAGCTTGGTTTAAGGCCTGAAAGGTCTGGGCCTCTTACGTTTGTTTTGGAGAAAATGTTGCCTAGGCAGACCAAAGAAAAGTTCTGAATCTGAAAGTACTAAACATCAAATTAAAAAAAAAAGAGAGATATACATAGTAGTCCCCCCCTTATCCAGAGGGGATACGTTCCAAGACCCCTAGTGGATGCCTACTGAATCCTATATATACTATGTTTTTTCCTATACATACATACCTAAGACAAAGTGTAATTTCTAAATTAGGCATGGTAAGAGATTAACGATAATAACTAACAAGAAAAGAGAACAATTATAACAATTACTATAATGTAAGTTATGTGAGTGTGGTCTCTCTCTCTCAAAATATCTTGCTAGACATATTTAATGCCTTTTCCATCTTAAATAAGCACTTATCACGCACTATGGCCATAACTTTTGCCGCTCCAGGTATGACAGCAAAACTAGCATGAATTTCTTTTTTCTTGATTCGTTCTTCCCACAGATCTTAGCAACTTCACCACATGATTTTTTTTTCTTTTCTTATTACGTTGAGAACTTTCACCTTCTCTCTTAAAGGAGGCAATTTATGGCTTCTCCGTGGCACATCCAAATTGCCGCCATCACTAGTCTTGCGCTTTGGGGCCATCATTTAGTAAAACAGATGTTACTATTTTACTTAAGGTGTAACAGGTGAACACGGGCACTGTGATACTAAGACACAACCAAGATGGCTACTAAGTGACAAATGGCTGGGAAACGCTGGATAAAGGGGTGACTCCCAGTGGGTTGGAGCAGGATGGTGAGACTTCATCACGCTGAGAATGGCGTGGAATCTAAAACTTAAGAACTGTTTATTTCTGGAACTTTCCATTTAATATTTTTGCATTGAGGGTAACAAGCCTCAGAGAGCGAAGCTGTGGATGAGGGGCACAACTGTAAGTCCAAGACAAGTCGCTAGAGAATGTGGCCTTTGTGTAAATACATTTCACACTCCTGGTTGCTCTCTGGGTACAAAACCATGATCCCAAGGAGCCAATTCAGCTCTCAGTAAAGATGTCCAATTATGACAAAAGACAATAGTTGCTAATATCAATTATGACAAAAGACAGGTAATATTTGCTAATATCAATTGTGACCACCTATCGATCACCAGTGTTGTGCTGGTCCCGACTGCAGGCGATTTATATGTATTCTCCTATTTAGTTCTCAGGACAATTCCTAGCCCCAGTTTCTAGATGAGAAAACTAAGGCTCTGTGAGACTTATTTTAATTTGCCCAGTAAATATCATAGCTACTAGTGGTGGAACCAAGATTCGGACAAATTCAGTCTGACGTGTTTTCTTGAAGTTGAGGTGAGGTGGGGGAAGGCAAACAGTGAAGATGCCAGGGTCACACTTCAGGTAGAGAGGCCAGAAAAAACAAGAGTCACTAAAGGAAGATGGCAGCTCAAACGTCCAAGCTGAGAAATGCCCGTATAATTAAGACTTTAGTAAAATGTGAAACACCAATCCTAGATTAAAAGGGGGGAAGATAAGTTGGTTGGGAGATTGGAATTGACATATACACACTACTATATATAAAATACGTAACTAATGAGGACCTGTTGTATAGCACAGGGAACTCTACTCAGTGCTCTATGATGGCCTACATGGGAAAAGAATCTAAAAAAGAGTGGATGTATGTATATGTATAACTGGTTCACTTTGCTGTACAGCAGAAACTAACACAACATTATAAATCAACTATACAATTTTTATATTAATAAAAACTAATTTAAAAAAGAAGGGCGGAAAACTTCTAAACAAACTGATTCAAATCATGGAAAGACATATGTACCACCAGTGTTGCAGATTTCTCCCCCCACACGTGAAATATGTGACAACAGGGAAATTTAAACACTCTGGGCATCTTTAGAGGAGGTTGCCTTCTTGCTAGGATTGGTTTTAAGTCTCTTTTCTATAAACTCGTACAAAAAACAAATGGAAAAATTAAAGCAGAAAAATTCCTATCTGTCTTTATTTCCTTTCAGTGCATAGTATTACCCAACGTAACTACAAACTTCATAAACCCAGAAGACATATCTTTTTTTAAAGTTAATCCAATTCTGAACTGGATTAAGAATGGCATTTTTTGTTAACAGGTGGGAAACAAACTCAGACACAACAGCTGATTCACTCTCGTCTCTTTAGATCAGATATTTCAGTGATTATAGTCCTTTAAAAATTGTGTTCATATTCTTACTGTCTGCAGAGTAAAGAATCTACCAAAAAACAACTAAAACTTTCTCCGGTATGCAAGAACCAGGCAAAATGCAAGTACCTAGTTTATCACCCAAAAATAAATAAATAAATAAATTTGTCAAACGTAGGTACTTTTCCCCCCAACATTTTAGTTTCTCTGCCACAAACTTGCCCATATATATAGAAGCTTAGGAAAAGACAGTGTTCAGGGATTTAAGGAAGAGAACAGTTGTCTTACTGGTGAGCAAGGAAACCCATTTAATTATTAGGATATATCACAAGCATAGCTGAAGGAAAAAGAAAAAAGTTTTTAACCTTCCACAAAGCCTATCCATTACAGGGGTTTCCCACCCCACAAAGACAAAAGCACTGTCTATACCTAAACTCTATACCTGCCCTCAGAATGGGGCATATTTAGCCAAACAGCCTGTCCTCAGGGGGCAGAGCTACAGGTAAAATGCTGCTTTCAAACCACGTGACCATCAGGACCCCAGACCTGAAGACAGGTGTCGGTCGAAGAGATCCCGCTCCTGTTTCCGGAGTTTGACACCATCATGGTGGGTGGAGTAAGAACTATCCCCAGTGCACAATTTGATGAGAAGGGTTTGGTCCATGCAGTTCCAAAGAAGACTGCCAAGTCCTCCAGCACAACTTTTGCAGGCATCAAGCCAAGCAGCTTGGCTTGCAAACCAGGTTTGTGAGAGTGCAGGCTTTGGGACCAAAATTGCATAAAGGATTATTTTGGTCCGAGGATGTCCTTAATTAGTCAAGTGCTAACAGTAGTATGTCAGTTGGAAGATTTAAATTTTCCCATAATCTCCCACACCAATCAGGAGAAAACAGGTTTTTTGAAAAGCACATGTGAAAAATGAGGAGTGTCAATGTCTAAGAACATTTCTAACAATATCTGGGCTGGCAGTTTTTCTTTCTATGGAATGTTCCAAGCCATTTAATAAGCCTTTATATCTGTGTCATGCTGCACAAACGACAAAGCCCTCTTATGTACTTTTCAAATGCAGAAGAATTCTCTGAGGGAGAAAAAGCGGGGAATGCTATTCCCATTTTACAGATAAGAAAACGAAACCTCAGCAGGTTAAGGAAGCGATGCCGCCAGAATCGCTCCCCCTTGCAGACGTGAACTTGTCTGTTCAAAAAATGGTGAGAGAATTTCCAGTTTGCAAAGTCCTGTGCTAGGTGGTGACGCAAAGTATATCGAGGGAAAGAAAACAAAGTCAAAACCCAAAAAGACAACAATGAGGGTGGCAGGTAGACAAAGAAAAGCATCTAAAATACAAAGCTGAAAGTGTGAGCATTCTTTAGCGAACCACTGTATTTGTCTCTTTCTACTGAGTTTTACAATTTTAGCATCACCTAAAGCAAGTCATGGGAGAGGCATCTGTGTTTTCTAACATAGCATGCTGGACCCTCTATTCTTCCGTGCTCGTCCCAGGCACCCAGTGTGCATAACCTCCGCTTCCCTCTGGGACACCCTAGAACCAATGAACTGCTTTGCTCGTGACAAACTGAAAACAACAAACAGCGCACAACCACCCAAAGTGCCTGAATAGGAAAGACATGGCACCTGGAGGGCACGGCCATGCCATACCCACTCATAAGTCCTTTCTGGAGAAACAAAGCCCAACCTTCCTCTGGCTTTCTCTATGGTTTCTCTGAAGGCGCGGGGCATGTTTAAATCACATATGATCCATTCAACACAACCTCACAAAAGCTGATGCTACAAATCGCACAGATGTCGGAAAGCTTAAGGAAGCCAAAATGGCCCGCTTCTCGTCTTGCTTGGAAACATTACAGAGCTACTGATTTCAAAAGATCGATTTTTATGCTGGAGGGACTTGTAGGAAGGATAAGAACTGAGTTTAGCGTGCTTATTTATTGTCGTTGCCAACAGAGCTGCTCTCTGGAAGTATTCTGGAAAATTCATAATATCCTGGCCAATGTATTTATAGTAAATGAAAGCAATGCTTTCTTATTATGATTATTTCCTTGGTTACAGTGTTGATGCTGAAAATTTAAGGAAAATAAAGCCCTTGTTATCATGCTTGTGAAAGATTTTAAGCTAACAAAAAGTTCAGTCTTGATTCCAGGGCAGTTAATTAAGGTTGACCAAGTCAGGCAGAAGTAAATTAACTTGGCTGATCAATTATTTATATGAAGCAGAATAAATGCCCTTAAAGAACTTGGTCTGTTCATGAAAGGATGTGTAAATTAAACTAAACATAGTTTTGTAAAATATATTTCTACGTCTGTGGGGAGAGGAGAAGAAAAGTTAACGGTGAAACCACTTTTTAGGAAAATGATTAGAGTGATTACACGGTCCTCCTCCCACCCAAAAAAGAAAACTCCTCTTTCTCATTGTTCATCCATGTGTGAGGACAGAAGGAAAATGGCCTGCGTTTTGAAGAGATAACAGAAGCTCTGAGGAAGAAAAAAAAAAAAAAAGAAGGAAGGATGGAAAGGTGGAAGGAAGGATGGAAGTGACGGAGGAAAGGAGGAAGTGGGGAGGAAGAGGACAACTCTAGAAATGGAGAGACTATGTGAATTCCTATACAAGCGTCCCTCAGAGACGGTGCAGGTTTGGTTCCAGACCACTGCCACAAAGCGAATATCGAACAAAGTGAATATCGCAATAAAGCGAGTCACAATTTTTTTTGGTTTCCCAGTGCACATAAAAGTTATGTTTCCGCTATACTGTAGTCTAATAAGTGTGCAATAGCATTATGTCTGAAAAACAAGGTACATCCCTTAATTAAAAAATACTTCATTGCTGAAAAATGCTAACCACCATTTGAGCCTTCAGGAAGTTGTAATCTTTTTTGCAATAGTCATATCAAAGATCACTGATCATAGATCACCTTAACAAATATAACAATAATGAAAAAGTTTGAAATCTGGCAAGAATTACCAAAATGTGACACAGAGACACAAACTGAGCAAATACTGCCGAAAAACATGGGGCCGACAGACTTGTTCGACACAGGGTTGCCACAAACCTACAATTTATTAAAAAAGAAAAAATGCAGTATCTGTGAAGTGTAATAAGGCGAAGTGCAATAAAAGAAGGGTATGCTTGTATTCTGGAAATCCTGAACACGTTCTGACGCCATCATCAGTTACTCTCCACACAGGGTTTGCAGACGGGTCAAGGAGGGTGGGAGTCAGGCTAGCTCTTGTTCTAAAGAAGTACTCTTTGGGACTTCCCTGGTGGTGCAGTGGTTAAGAATCCACCTGCCAAGGCAGGGGACATGGGTTTAATCCCTGGTCCGGGAAGATCCCACATGCCGCGAAGCAACTAAGCCCGTGCACCACAACTACTGAGCCTGCACTCTAGAGCCCACGAGTCACAACTACTGAGCCTGTGCGCCACAACTACTGAAGCCCGCGGGCTGCAACTACCTAAGCCCGCACGCCTAGAGCCCGTGCTCCACAACAAGAGAAGCCACCGCAATGAGAAGCCCGTGCACCACAACAAGGAGGAGACCCCGCTCGCCGCAACTAGAGAAAGCCCACGCGCAGCAATGAAGACCCAACGCAGCCAAAAATAAAAAAAAAAGAAGTACTCCTTAAAATCCTCATGTTGCATCATGAAGTTTCAAAATCGTGATCATGTTCATGTGGTTCAGGAAAGAAGAAATAAAACCTGTCTGTATTAAGAATATAAAGCCAACATGCACTTCTGGGTCTCATCAGGTCAATGATCTGGTTCCCTTTAAATATGCAAACGATTTACCTGGCAACACGATACACACCTAGGAGTTTTAAGGTGTAGCTAAGGGGATCACCCCCCATCGTAGTTCAGTGGGGTGGCCTGGGAAACTAAACCACCCGGTAGTCTTACTTACTCTCATTCAAGTCAGGGAATCAAGCCACAGAAAGCATCCAGATGGAAGTTAGAGCCTCTCGGTAGAAGGCTTTACATTTCCTAGGGTGAGACACATGCTTTTCAATCGTCCACCCTGTACCTGGCAAGATGCTACTGGGGCAGGTGGCAGTGAGGAGATGAAGGGCTGGTGGAGGGGATTACAAGTGAAATGTAGGGGTTAAGGAAGCGGCTGATGGAGGGGCCTCGACTGGCCCCAAGATACTGAATGACTGTCTACAAGTGGTGGGCTCATAGCATACTCTCAAAGATAAAACAAGCAGTGGGGTGGTGGTGGGGGGGGGGAAGAAAAGAACAGGTGAAACAGAGTGACCACACCTGATTATTTTCTCATCCAAGAGCACTTCGGCAAGCTGTCAATGAACCCTTCAGACACCACCATCTGTCCGTCCACTGCCCCACTGGCAGGAGTCCCATTTCATGGAAGGACCATCCAAGAGCCAAGTTTAGGAAGAGAAGTCAGGGTGCTGACTGTGCTGTGAAGGCACCATCTTCCAATACCAAATTTTCATAATTATAACAGAAAGGCGTAAAATTTTCTAACGCGTGGCAGTTCAAAAAGTAATCAAGGGAAGGAGCCGGAGGGCTATTTTAATATATGCAAAGCTAGTGACCCACAGTAAATGGGAAGTAAGCCACAATGAATACAAAGTAATGCACACAGACTGAAGTCCTGGTCTGATGAGAGACGGCTAAAATTAACACCCAATTAATTTCCGAATTGACAAACAAATGAAACCCATAAATCTACTTTCTCATTAATTTTCTCGTGGTATAATTTAAAGCAGTACTATGAGGGCAAAAACTGAGCATTATCCATCATAAATACCAAAAAGATAGCACTGTTAACACCATAAATTATGCATATTACCTGTTGTTAAAAATGATTTATGAATTATCAACTTTACAGTGCACTGTAGATACCTAGATCTATCTTTAAAAATCCGAAATTTCTTCTTAAAGAGGAAAAAGTTCAGGAGCAATGAAATGGTCGAAAGCATGTTAAAAAAAAAAAAGTGGCCACTTATTTATAGTCATATGGGAGGATCAGGGCAAAATTGGAATCTTCATAGATCTTAGGTTAGAAGGGATTGAGAGGATCATGCAGGTGATGGGCTGGGCCACTCGGGGAGGAGAAGAAATAAATAAGGTCCAGGAGCATCCCTCCTAGGAGGCACTGGCATTTGTGTGTTAAAGGAGCTACCCATCCCTCTGCCCTTCAAGAATGCAGGAAATGCAGGGTTTGGTGTGGCAAAGGAATGGGTACAGCCAACAGTATGGTGGATACATCTCAGAGAGCCAGAATCTGTAACAACAGGGATTCAGTGAAAAAAGGAATCCTCAGTTGGTGAGAAGTTTGGGATGAAAATTATGTTCATTGTTAATAAGGTAATAATTAATAACAATAATACTGCAAAAATTGATAATAATGTAGCTCTCTTACATTTACAGCTCAAAGGAGGGGAAAAAAAAAGAAATAGGAACTAGTTTGTATTTATCAATTGAACCAGAAGCACTTTGTATTTATCAATTAAATGGAAGAAAAAGCATTCAGATTAAAATGATTTCCTTCTGCACCTCTCCACCTCCGTGTGTTTAATAAGAATTAAAAGCCAAAAATTCCTTTATCTCCAACTTGACTTTCAGACACGCCTTGCACAGAATAGGAATTCAATACATAACTGCTGAATTTTTACCTAACTTATTACACAACAGAAAAACCCAAGTCCAACCTCTCAATCAAATGAGATCAAGGGCTTGTAGTCACCACCTTTTATGTTGCTTCTTCCAAAATACTGTTTCCTGTACTTCTTGGGAATGACTAACCGTTTTGCAGTTCTAAAACTCAGAATAGAACTTGTGCCATTAAATCATTTTAAGTCTTCATAGAAGTAGGATTGTCCCAGTTGTTGAAAATGTAAAGGTAATAAACCAACAAAAAACGCTACCAAAACCCATAGTGAACATTTAATACACACAAGGACAACTGAGAGGGCCTGGAGATGGTAAATAACAGGATGTTTCATTTTCCCTGTAATTCATGACTTGGAAGAGAATTAGAAGAATAGGGTGGTAACGAAATGATGTTCCTAACAAAAAGACGGTTTCCCTTTTCTACCAGCCTTTCCAGGTGAAGACAGGAGACTTCAAACTTCCAAGGAAAAGGCATTTCTGAATTTTAATTCGAGGGCAGCAAAGCTTTTCAGAGAAACTGTAGATGCCGCTGTCTCACGACCTGTTGTAACCAAACTTTCTGAGACTCTGTACTCTTTATAAGACATCCATGAGTACAAAGGACAAGCATCCCACCCTCTTAAAAGTTACAGATGTCTAATTTATATTTTTAGAATTTCGGCAACCATTGGTCTTGTTTTCCTTCTCTCCCAGTAGACAAGAGTTTAAGTGTTGTGATCATGGCAACTGTGGGCAAACTATAGAAGTTAGAAAGAAGCCGCTCTAGGAAACAGAAGTACAAAGAAGAATCCATACCCACTCCCTGTCATATTAATCCAGACGAGCTCAAATAATTAAACAGAGACTAAAAAGGAGCCTTGCCAATCCAGGACTAGGCTGTTTGCTTTGCCACAAGGAAGCCGCTGAAGCTTAGGGTTTGACGGAGCCAGGTGTTCTGCGGAGCTTAATTAAAATGCATTTTCATAGAACAAAACAGATTTTAAGTTTGAGAACTAACAAAGCCTGTAGAACTTTAATCATTCAAACAGCTGAATTCTCAGAAAGAGTCTGGTGGAATCAAGTGACAGACAACCAGTTCAGAATACATAGTTTTTTCATTTCCATATTTTATATAGTTGCATATACATGGGGCTGGGTTCCTAACAGCAATTAATGACCAGCATGTTCGATGACACACTTCACGTGTCTCCCATTTCTCCTGCAGCCCCTAACCGCTCTGGTGGCCAAAGTGAACAATAAGTTCACAGCATCATGGCAACTTCATGAATGCAGCCCATCAGAAGTCTGTTGCCTGCATTTCTCCATTGCGTGAAAGGGACAATTCTTTAATTTTATCCTTGAAAAACTCCAATATGAATGTATGCATTTCTCTCCCCTCCCCAAAGTCGCTCTTAACAGAGAGATTAGCAGGCTTTTACTGATATGAAAGACCACCATTTGTTGAAGGTCATGACCCCCCCCCCCCCCCCCCCGCCTCCAGCCTCACCCCAGTCTGTGGTGTATCCTTGTAATTTACAGCAAAGTCTAGTAAGCCCTGCCCAGTGTTGAAACACAAGGCGAAGTCAGAAACGGCAACAAACAATAATTTAAAAAACAGAAAACAAAGATGATGTGAGCTGAGTTTGCTCTGTTGTTTGCAAAACATGACAAAGGACAGGCTCCTGTTGGCTTTTATCTAATGTGCTTGCCAGTGTCCAAGAGTCTGAGTCTCTCTCTCTCTCACACACACACACACACGCACACGCACACGCACACCCTCCAAGCCGAATAAAGAGATACAAGGTCTGCTTTACTTAACCAGAAAGGATACAACACCTAAGTGCATTTTAAAATGAGACAGGTAAGGGTAACAGGTAAGAATCAAAATACTAGCTTTTTAAAATATATCCCTGCATATTAATTGTATGCTTTCCTCTCAGGATGTCTCTATATCACAGAGGAATTGTTCAGAACATATTAAACTAAAAGTTAATCTTCCTTTTTCAAACTTGATAGAGTACATGCATCACAGAGGGTCCACAGAGAGCCCACAGGACAACACACAACACATACCAAATGCAAAATCCAAGGATTGTACCTTTCGGAGGTGACTGCCTTGTTCATAGCACTAGACTTTTTCTCCTAGACCTTCTAAGTCCTTGTTTGTTCCACAAAGAGTTTTCTAGCCATCTGATGTTCTATTACTGAGCTAGTGGCCTTTCAGGAGAGCTCTCTCCCTTCTGAAAAAAGCAAACAACTGCATAGATATCATTACACTAAGGAAATCTCTTAGAAAAACCAAACAACTCGCTAATCTCTCCAGCCCCTTCATCTAAGCAAAAGATAAGAAAAGCAAACCTAAGTCTGTTTCAACCACATTCCAGGGACAAGTTCCCCTTTTTCTTTCTTTATCGACATTCTAGCATTTAAATTTTTTTTGTTGTTTTTTTGCTTTTTTTAGTGTGTGTGTGTATGTTTTTAAAAACAGACCTTGCAGGATAAACTGCTGCTCACACCCGCAAACAAAGCAATATTTGTTTAATAACGATTGCTGCCATGGGTACAGTAAACAAGGGGCCCAGCACTTGTGTTTATGAACAAACACATCATCTTACAAGAGCAATTTAACATTAACCAGGTGGAATAATCAACAGATTTCATAGGTGACACCAGGGGCAGGACTAATGTAAACAGAACTGGGGAGGAGAGTGGGGCTACTCTTCGGGAATCAAGGTCGAGGTAAATGCATTACAGAGTAAACAGCTGCAAAGAAGGCAAGATAAACAAACAGTCATTCTTCTGACATTTAGAGAGGCAGAAAGGTTGTATGTTACATAGATCAGCTGCTGACCACCATGAAATCAAACCAGTTGGAGACCAGGCCTGCTTGTTTGCACAATGCCATGTTTGCTTATAAACAACAATTTGCCGTTACCAACCCCGCATTACTCATCATCACGTAAGCCAGAGCGAATCAAGTGAAATCCGGTTAACTCTTTACTGGTGACGTTACTTAGCAATCCAAAAAAAGCATGGCCCCCTTTAAGAAAAACAGGTTCCCCCCCGCCTCCCCCCCCACCCCCGCGCCCCAAATGAAACAGAGTTCAGTCAATGCCCTTTTATTTCCTGGCTTGTAGATAAAAATAAAGCATCTACACGGTTTCAACTACTATAGGTTGGATCTGGTAACAGCTTTAAAAGACTGCAATATTTTCATGTTTGAGTAACCATGCATTCACTTCCTGAGCTCATCTCCTTTTATCAATGAAATATATGGGTCAAACACGGATTCAGATCTGGAACGTTGTACCTAGAAGGAAAACCCTGATGTTCCTTTCTCCCCAAGTTTCTTGATCCAAGATACCTTTAAGCACACTGTATTCACAAACAGATCTGTAGCATTCTCAAACACCCTGCAAAAACCAAACTATACCTGGTGATGATTTTGCCCTTAAAAAAGATTATATAAATACATTAATCAGTTGATGTTACGTATGAGGATTCAGCAGTTCATGCTGTCAGCTTCTCAAAGAAATCTTAAGTCTTCAAAGCCAAGAGTAAACAAGCTTACTGCGTCCAGTAACAAAGTGTCACAAAGAAATGTTCCACCTTCAAAAATTTGTTTCATGTGTACTAACATGTAAAACAGTATGCTGTATATCATAAGAAAGTTATCATACTCCATCAGAGATACTATATTTAGGTATACAATTTGCAATTAAAACATTAGTTTGGGAATCTATTTTACAGATACTTTAACATTATTAAACTACTTAATTTTTGATATGTGTGAATAACATCCATTACTTAAAATTTAATAAGCAAAAACATACTGAAAAACAGTTTGGTAATTTATCTATATCTTACATTTATGATCAGTTAATTAATTTTTAAAAATTCAGCATTATGTCAGTGCAAAGTACAGCAAAACACTGCTGGATATCCGAAGCAGAATTTGAAAATAGAAAATGAAATTTTAAAAAAAAAGCAAAACTAAAGATACACCTCAGAAGATTCTGGCAATTACATTAGTAATAGTCAGATTATTGGAATTTCCATCTCTGTCTAAAAATTGTAACAAAATTTTACTGGTCTTCCCCCGTCCCCCCTGATCCCCACACTGAATTCCACCACAGACTTCCTAACCTTCTCTAAGTAGCTCTTGTTCCCAGCTCCTGCTGCAATAATCTAATCTTTGTTCTGCAACCCTGAAGTCACAAAGTAACAGGGTATTTTCTTTTGTGTTTTTGTTTTGTTGCACTGCGGTTTGTTTCCTAAGTCCCTCTCTGCTGACTGTCTCCTTTCCCCAAACCAACACAGCCCCTAAGGCCTCAACAACGTCTGGAGAAGAAATTTCCATGGAAGGTTCAGTGCCCTAGGAGGAGGGAATTTCTCAGGCTCGTGGACCTGTTCCCACCTTACGGACACTGGGAAGGGACACAGAGACGGCTCCCTTTTCTGCCCTAGAAAGCCCTCTGGGGCTCAAGCTGTTCCACTGCCCTAGAGAAGGAAACCCAGCCTTGCTCAGCTCTGGCTGATGATGCAAGTCCGGCTGCTGGAACAACACAGAGACTCTTCCTCAAATGCTTTGGGAACGGAACGTTCTCAAATTCCATGCTCACTGCTCTGCGCATGCGGCTGAGATGACTAGGAAACAGAGAAGTCCCTAATCCTATGTCCCAGAGAAACTCAAGGGAGAAAAAAATGAAGAAGTAAAAGCATAACGCTGTGTCCTCCCATCCCTGTTGCCCATCTTCAATGGAAAATGCTGACTGCTCACTATCCACACTTCTCATATTTTCCAGGAGTTCTCCTGACCTTCATTTTTATTTTCTATACCTAAAGTCTGGAGAAACTAGACTAACTGGTCAAGGATTATAAATAGGGTGTACAATGGTAAATGGTAATCCAAAGAGCTGTAAACATTTTCCTTGGTCAAGGTCAGTAACCAAGCCCTGGAGTTTTTAACGCCATGCTCTCCTTAGGTACATAATCATCACCCAAATGGAGACTCCTTTGAATTCTGAGATGATTCTACTGATTCCTTACCGTGAGGGGAATAGATAACATGCTTTTCTCCTCTATCCCAATTGTAGTGGTAAACTTGTTCTAATCCACCTTTAGTTGTACCTGCATGTGTCTATTTACTTATTTTGTTCCCCATAGACTCTAAATGTTTAAAGCTTTATTTACTAAAAAAAAAATTAAAAATAAATGAAAGAGGAAGAGAGAGTGCATTTATGAAGAAGCCTTTCATATGACATTTTAAAATTATTTTTTTACTTTTTAAAAATTTTTATTGAAATATAGTTGATTTATAATGTGTTAGTCTCAGGTGTACAGCAAAGTGATTCAGATATATATATACATATAACTTTATATAAATATATATTTTTTCTTTTTTTACATTCTCTTCCATTATAGGTTATTACAAGATACTGAGTAGAGTTCCCTGTGCTGCACAGTAGGCCCTTGTTGGTTATCTGCTTTATATACAGTAGTGTGTATATTTCAATCCCCAACTCCTAATCATACAATCTGTTTGATATACCATTTTAAAAACTGAAAAGAGTCCTGAGGAAGCTCTGGGGAGACCCAAGATTGGAAAGGACTGATTTATTCTTTCCACAACTCTTCTCTGGGACAAAAATCTTACAAATGCTGAGATTCTTAGAGCAGTCATGCCATCTGAGTGGCCCCTTGAGCCAGTTTCCAAGCCTCAAGCATTCACTTCTACATCTACCTTCCTTATTTTTGCCCTCTTCATCTACACCTCCAATGTCATTTTTTAAATGTATGCACTTTTGGCAAACATAAATCTATTTCAGAGAAAACTTTGTATCACTTCATCAAATGGAAAAACCACTATGTATCCCTCTGAAGGAAAGACTTTGTAATAAATGTAATACAACCCAACCAATGTTATTAAATTCCAGCTAGATCTGCAGTCCACAAAGGCTCTGAGTGGGAGCCATGTTCTTTCTTTGTTAAATAGTGAGTTTACAATGGGAAGAGAGAGATTAAAGACATACTAGCACCAAATGGAGACTTTCTCCTTGGCTTTATCAGAAGGATTAAAACAGACTGAAAATGGAATTGCTTCAGCATCAAATCACAGGAATGAGAATTGGTGAATGACTTATGAACCATCTAAGAATCCTCTTCCAACACACCAGGGAGTGGTACAAGCTTATGTCTTGGGAAACTGAGCTAGAGAAGGCCTAAGAGATCCACGCTGGGACCAGCCTACACCCCTGACTCCTAAGCACAGTATTCCTAACAATGCAACTCACAAAGCACTTATAGAGAGCCTACTGTATACACTTATGCTGCTAAAGAAATAATCAACCGACTAGACTCTCTACTTTTGCCCCTAAACTACATGGGACTCCTAGGCCGTGGGTATGATGCTTGTAGAAGACACCTTAAAAATCAAACCAGCAGCTCCAACACAAGCCTCCCTCCCAGGCCTGCCTCTTCTCACATCATCAAAAAGCTAGTCCAAGGGCCACTTAAGTAGAGCTGCCTTTCTTCAATGCAAGTTCAGAGTTTATTCATTACCAAGTAACTGCTGTATGATAAAAAACTATAAGCATATCATTCAAACGCTTTATTGGTCAAAAAGACGGATGCTTTTATTAGCCCAACCTTTTTTGTAATGGAGTGCCACTGATGACCCAGCATTAGCCTCATTCCCTGCTATTAATCACACTTCTAAGAGCCCATTTTGCCTTAAAATCTTAAGAAATTGCTATAATTTAAAGACATGGTGTCTGCATAATGGGAAATGCCTCACAGATTGTATCATTTCACAAAATACAGTATTTTTTTTATGGGAACAATGAACATAATGCTAAAGTATTACAAAATGGGGATAATTTTTATATATAAAAGTGAGATGTAAGCTGTCTTTTCTTTTTGTGGCTTTCCACATTTGCACACTTTAATCACTACCTTTGCGAAGTTGATTAATAAGGCATAGGCGTATAGTTTACATAGATTAAAATCAATGCAACACTCTCAAACAAATGAAAAATAAAAGTAAAAGGGAGAAAACCTCATGTACTAAGATAGAAAAAAAACCATCGTGTGGTTTGAGAATATTCCATCAGTGGCAGATTCCTCATTCATCATATATAATTCCTGTGCCTTGTCTGTTCACATGAAGAGAACTAAAGCAAGCTCTTCAATAAGTGACTTCAGGACAAACTACAGGTATCTGTCAATTTACTTTCAGTGTGACTTCAATAATATAATGATGCCCTTACCTTGTAGGTCCTCATCTCATTAAACCACCCTTCATGACCATTTAGTACCCCTGAATATTATCAAGGAAGGCAGAGCTGAAAGAGTTTTTCAAAATACCAAGCTAAAATAAATCTTTTTCAAAGTGCCCCTTCAATTTTTACTACTACACAATTAGAATACAACATACATGAATTTTCAAATCCTGCATATCCGAAAAAATGGTGATATGATATTAACTTGATATTATATGATGAATGAAGGGTACACTCCAATTAGGCACAGAGATGATGAACAGATCTGGTGTACATGACTGGGAGGAATAGAGAATCCGTCAGTCTTAAGTCAAGAACTCAGATATCATCCTACGGTTAAGCAAGGGTTGAACTCAGAAACTGTGAAACAGCCAGAGGCTGGTGACACAGTATAGGTGGGGGGCCGGGCGTCGGACTGCTCAGTGATAAGTAATCATAGCTCTGACTGAGGGGCCCCTTCTCAGAAACATGCTTCTCCACCATGTGGTGTCAAATGGCTAAGATAAGCACCTAGACCTTGAACCCACCACTCCTAACTAGTAAAGAGGCCAACCTCTGCACCTTTTTCTCAAGACCTAGGAGGAAGCGCTGAGCCAGGGAGGATATTTAAGAAGAAACAGTCACAGACACACCAACAAGAAGGGCAGAGCTTAAGATGCCCACAGCCAATGGAGCAGGTACCAATAGCAGGGTCAGTGATGGCAGCCTCTCTTCACATACTGGGTCCTGGGGTCACTGGATGGCTGCAGACTCAGCGGTCAGACCACCAGATGTCTGGAGACTCCAGATTCTCAACAGGACACCTTCATCAACAAAATATCCAAAGAAACTTTGGAAGGGCATTGCTACTCCTCGGCATTTCCATGGTAAGTGTGAAGAGTAGGGGTACTGGACATCTTTAGAGCAGAAACGCCACCTGGTACTGAGTACGAGACTTTCAAGGGAGGCAACAGGGCCTATGAGCATCGTCAATATCTGAGTTAAGACTCATCAAAGATCACAGCCCATGGATAACCAAATGATAGAAGGAGTCAATATATTGATCCAAGAGCAGATCTCTGTGGTACTTTCCTTAGGAGACTGGTACAGGTGCCAAGGCTCTGTCTCATGGCAAGGATTTCCAGACAAAACCACATACACCTCCAACAGATAAGGAAGTTATCACTTTTTACGCTGCAACTATGGTGCAACTCCACTACTCAAAGCATGGTTCTATGGAGAATAGCACAGGTATCGCGTGGGAGCAAAATGTACCTTCTCAGGCCCATCTCGGACCCACTGAACGAGCATGTGCATGTGGGTGAGAGCCTCCAGGTGATTCAATTAAAGTTTGAGAAGGCAGGTGTGGTGGAAAGAGAGTCGCCATTGGACCAGACATACTTGAATTTGATTCCCTGCACTGCCAAGTGCAAGGTTTCAACAAGCCGCCCAACCACTCTACCTTTCCATTTCCTCATCTCTAAAATCATACCACTCTGCATCTGGATTCACTCATCCTTCGAAGCAGTTATTTATTTTGTCCCTATTATGTGCCAGGTCCTGTCCTAAGTGTGGGGCAACGATGGGGAACACAAATCGATACAGATCCACCGACATGGAAGTGACTAATGGGGAAAACACACATTAATCAATTATTCATATAATAAGTAGAGATTAGGACTGTGAGTACTGTTACAATGAAAAATGCACGGGGCTCTGAGAGCACACAAAGCTAATATATGTAAAGTGCCTAGTACGCAGTAGGTGCTCAATAAATCACAGGGATTATTAGTAGCCCATAAAACCCAGACCTTGGGGAAGCCACTAAAAAATTCCCAAGTGCAGAATACTCCTCTCTCCATCATAAAACGAGTCTGAAGTAGGACTGTGTTCTCAGTGAAATGATTTTTAGAAAACATTTCCTGCTTTCTCCTGGTGATATGAGGAATATAACATCGATAAAGTCAACATTTCTTTGAACGACAGCTTAGAGAACGACATTCACTTTCCGGGTTATTGTTCAGAATTAGCTCTTGTTTACCAAGTTGTAGTTAAAAGGGAAAATGCAGAGCAGGGCAGAGGGTAATACAGCTAACCAGCCTCATTCTGAGCAGTCTCTTGATGATGACTTTGAAGCCTCGATACCTCCAGAAAAAATCTTTAATTGCCTTTTCAGAAGCATTTCTCCTTTGTATACACGGTTTGTGGAAGTCAAGGAAGTACATGTTAATAATTGCAGAGAGGATTAGCAAGCTGTACCTCATGTTCTGGACGCAAGTGGTTAATGGCTAGCGCACTTAGCATGTGTTGTCTACACAGTGGGAAAACTGGACAGAATAGGCCTCAGAGATCCCACGACCAAATCCCCAACACCGAGGACACCCACCCCAGGAGGGGGGCGACCTCATTCTTCCTCACTGAATAGAAAGCTTTCGTAACCTCACAACTGAGTGTGTTCAGCGTCCCTTCAACCAGCCCTCTGGAGCCCACCACGGCTTTCTTATGCTCGTTTCCCATGAATTCGTGAACTTTACATAAAAAATTTAACTATGATGTACTAGCTCGTCCTGTTCGTTTTGGGTTCTTTTCCCAAAAGTTGGCTTCCTTCCAACAGGTGAGTATTTGAGATGGGAGAATTCTGACCTCACTTTTACCAGAAAGCCCCTCATCGAAGAATACACAAGAGGAACTGCCTGGAAAAGGCAGGGACATTGGGGAAGGTGTATTACCATAAGACGTGGTTTGCGTTAAGACCTCAAGATCGTAATGTACAGGAGCTGAGTGATAACCCCATCAGCTCACTCACTGGAGCACCGATTTTGATTTTTATAAGTTGCTTGTATTGTTAGATGGAATAGGATAGAGCCACTATTAACTTGGTAAGCAGTCAAAAATGGGTGTTTTCCATTTATTACTGCCTGGAATAAGATACATCTTCAGGATAATTTCCCTTGGGTCCAACTATTAAAAATGCAAAGTATGAGGGGAAAGGATACATCTGGAATAATAGAAAACATCAGGGGAAAAAAATTCTGCCTAACACTGTCGTTCCATGGCAGCGGTTCTCAACAGGGGGTGATTTCGCCCCCCTAGCCCCACCCAGGGGACATCTGGAAATGTCTGGGGACATTTTTGGTTGTCACAACTGGGAAGAAGGGGTGTTACTGGGAAACCAGGGATGCGTGTTGCTAAAATCCTACAATGCACAGCACAGGCCACGGCACAAAACTTATTTGGTCCCTCATGTTGGTAGCAACACAGTTAAGAAAACTGTTCTATGGAATTTGCACTGCATCAAAGCAATGAGTTATAGTTCTTTTTCGATAATAAGTTTATAATATGCCTTAAAATGTTAATGACTTGTGATTTCTGCTCGCATTTCTACTTCGTAAATACTAGTGAACCGAGCAACTGTGATGGGTCAAGGTTAGGTAAAACTTAGGTGACGCCCTGTCATGGAGCGCTGTGTTTCACGAGGGTAGGAATGAGGAGGCTGAGGGAGAGCGTGCTCACAAGCAGATAGGAGGAGAGGTGCCTGGAAATGGAAGTGGCCAAGCCTGGAAGGGAAGACTGGAGGTGGAACCTTCACTGAGCTGGGAACAGGGAAGGGCTGGGATTAAAGGAATATTTTAGGAAGAGAAATCTGATGGAAGTACGCAGGATGCGGCTAAAGCAAGGAGACCAGGGGGCAAATTAGGAAGCTTGAGTCCAGTACTGACAGAGGCAGTAAGAGTGGGAATAAAAAGAGGACTGGGGGCTCCCTCCCTTTTCCCCCTGACTCCTGAGCACCTGCTCCATCATGACTCCCTCTTCTGCTGTTAAATCTATACTCTCCCCCTCCTGACAAGTACGCATGGCAATCTTAAAACAGGTTTCCTCAACCTCAAGTGTCTCTCTCAGCTCCCCCCAGCCCTCTTTCCATTTCCTGCCTGCTGATGGAGAGAACTAGACCTCATCGCCTCCCCTTCTTCCTCCCCACTGGGTCCTCAGCCCACTCTAAGCTGGCTTCTGCCCCGCTCCTCTGCCCCAAATATTCCTACCACAATCGCTAATGGGACTGGAGTTGCTAAATTCAATTGACACTTTTCAATCCTTACCTCACTTGACCTCCTGACACCACGTGACACTGTCATTCACATTGTCTCTCTCTGGGGAAAAAAAAAATCTCTCTTCTTTGCCTCCAGGTTTTCCGGCTCACGGTGGTTCTCTGCCTACATATCTGGGTGGCTCCTTCGCACTCCTTTTAATGAGCTTGACTTCCTCTGCTCATTCTGAAATCTTTCATCTTGCCTAGAGTTCCATACTCAGGATTCCCAAACTCTAAAGCAGGGGTTGAGAGTTTTTTTCTGGAAAGGGCCAAAGAGTAAATATTTTCCAGTTTGCAGGCCACACGGTCCCTGTCCCAATCACTCAGAGTTGTAGCTCCCTTGTACCACAAATGTAACCAGAAACAAGACACTAACATGTCTCGGGAATGACTGAGTGACTGCCAATAAAACTTTATTGACAAGACAGGTGGCAGCAGGATTTGGCCCACCGGGCTGTAGTTTGCAGACCCTTGCTTGAAAGCATCATCCCTGGAAGATCTTATCCTTCCCATGGCTTCATTTCAGTCCTACCTACATCCGCTGAATGCTGAATCGTTTCCGCCAACCAAAGTATCTTTGCAGAGCTACAGACCCGGACTCCTACAACCTTCTGGACATTGCTGGACATTTCTTCTGGATGTGCTAAAATAACCTCAACTTTGTGTCAGACTGAGATCATCTATTTCTTCCTCCATCCAAACGCCAAGCCAGCGGATTTCAAACAGAGGTCGCTTTTCAAATCAAGAATTATCTGATCATCTTCCTTCTCTTTTATTTCCCGCATTACCAATTCCCATCCACTCTACCTACTATTCATTCATTCATTCATTCATTGCTTAACCAATACAAGCTTGTATTATTCTTTACATCATCTCACTTGACTGTTTTTTAACATCTTTATTGGAGTATAATTGCTTTACAATGGTGTGTAAGTTTCTGCTTTGTAACGAAGTAAATCAGCTATACATATACATATATCCCCATATCTCTTCCCTCTTGCGTCTCCCTCCCTCCCACCCTCCCTATCCCACCCCTCTAGGTGGTCACAAAACACTGAGCTGATCTCCCTGTGCTATGCGGCTGCTTCCCACTAGCTAGCTATTTTACATTTGGTAGTGTATATATGTCCATGCCACTCTCTCACTTTGTCCCAGCTTACCCTTCCCCCTCCCCGTATCCTCAAGTCCATTCTCCAGTAGGTCTGCGTCTTTATTCCCGTCTTGCCCCTAGGTTCTTCATGACCATTTTTTTGCTTGTTTTTTAGATTCCATATACATGTGTTAGCATATGGTATTTGTTTTTCTCTTTCTGACTTACTTCACTCTGTATGACAGACTCTAGGTCCATCCACCTCACTACAAATAACTCAATTTCGTTTCTTTTTATGGCTGAGTAATATTCCATTGTATATATGTGCCACATCTTCTTTATCCATTCATCTGTCGATGGACACTTAGGTTGCTTCCACATCCTGGCTGTTGTAAATAGAGCTGCAATGAACATTGTGGTACCTGACTCTTTTTGAATTATGGTTTTCTCAGGGTATATGCCCAGTAGTGGGATTGCTGGGTCATATGGTAGTTCTATTTTTAGTTTTTTAAGGAACCTCCATACTGTTCTCCATAGTGGCTGTATCAATTTACATTCCCACCAACAGTGCAAGAGGGTTCCCTTTTCTCCACACCCTCTCCAGTATTTATTGTTTGTAGATTTTTTGATGATGGCCATTCTGACCGGTGTGAGATGATATCTCATTGTAGTTTTGATCTGCATTTCTCTAATGATTAATGATGTTGAGTATCCTTTCATGTGTCTGTTGGCAATCTGTATATCTTCTTTGGAGAAATGTCTATTTAGGTCTTCTGCCCATTTTGGGATTGGGTTGTTTTGGTTTTTTGATATTGAGCTGCATGAGCTGCTTGTAAATTTTGGAGATTAATCCTTTGTCAGTTGCTTCATTTGCAGATATTTTCTCCCATTCTGAGGGTTGTCTTTTCATCTTGTTTATGGTCTCCTTCGCTGTGCGAAAGTCACTTGAGTTTTTATGGCGACTCCCACTGAACGGCAAGCATGGACAGTCATATCCCACTTTACAGATAAGTGCCATCAAATCTTCCAAAGATAAGATGCCTGGAAAGAAGTGGAATTAGGGCTTGGGCTCTACCTGCTATTTAAATAGTATGTGCTTCTCCACACCCTTGCCTTGGAGCATGCCCCCATCCCTTTATAACTCTGAATGGGAATGGATACATCTCCCAGCCTGGCCGTGTCACAGCACATCTGATCACATCACCTCCTTTGTTTAATGGCTCCTCCTTCAATGGCTCCCTAATGCCTCAGGTGTGAAGTCCCAAACCTCTAGGCTTCCTCTGTCCAGTAGGAAAGCCACTGGCTACATGAAGTTATTGAACAATTAAAATGTGGCTAGAGTGACTGTAGCGCTGAATTTTTGATATATGTGAAATTTTAATGCAAACTAGTTTAAATTTAAAAACTGACACTTGGTTCAGTGATTGGAAAATTTTCAGGTATGTGCTGAACAACTTGGATATATGCATCTACCTTCTCAGCTGTAAGTTCTGTGAAATTTAAGTACAGATCAAGTATTTCTGATGAAATTTTAATATCCAAACTGAGATGATTTTTCAGATTTAGTATGTACGAAAAGAATGTAAAATGTGTCTTTCATAAATTTTAAATACTGATTACAGGTTAGAATGATGATATTTTGAATTGGGTTAAATAAAATACTTTTATAGTATATACCTGATTCTTTTTACTTTTTTCATGTAGCTCATAGAAAATTTTAAATTCCTTAGGGGGGCTCTCATTTTATTTCTACTGCATAGCACTGGGCTAGGCACCCAGCCCTTCATGATCTGGCTGTACCAGTGTACCTGTTCTTTTCTCTCTCTCTGTCTCTGTTTCTCCCTCTCTCTTTCTAGTCTCCTCTCCTCCCTGTCCCCATCGACACTGTGGCCATGCTCAACGATGGCCTTGAATGCCTCTGTATCTCCACACACATGTTCCCTCTACCTCTAAGTCTCTGCAGTGAATCTTCATGGAGCTAAGTCCTACGGAACTTCAAAACTCAGCTGAAGCTAAGAAGCTTTTACAGACCATCCTCACCACCAAGTCTGGGATAGGCATTCAGGCACAGGGTCTCATCAAGTTTTATACTGAACTCTTGCAGAGCAATCATTACACTGTCTTGTAATTTTCTGCATGCTTAACTGTAAGCCAGGGATGACGTCTTGTACCTCACATGGTACGACGCAATTTGATAAATAATTCACTGTCTATCAGATGGATGAATGAATGAATGAATGAATGAGATATTGTGCAGCTCGAACCAAAGACCTGGGAGCTGTCTGGTTAGAAGAACCGAGGAGGCATCAGTAAGTTTCTCTGATTTGCATCCCAGATGATCAGGAGAATAATGATGTTCTTGTAAGAACAGCCAAGCGAGGGAAAGAGATTGTTCTCAGGAGAGAAGCAGAAGTGAAAACAAGAGCTGTGTTGGGGGGAGTCATGAGTATATGGCTAACACTTCAAATGGAGTGGGTAAGATTGAGAGGGGCCGGGAGGGATCCTCCAAACAAACCAGCGTCAATTCCTATATTTAGAAAACAGGAAGAGTGACATTATCTGAGCACTAACTTCTTGCCCACACAACTACCCTGTGGAGTACGTATTAACCCCCCTTTTTATTTTTTTTTTTATTTTTTTTTTTTTAGAAGTACAAATATGCTTCTTTATTTTTTTTTTTTATAACTACCCTAACCCTAACGCGTACCCTAACCCTAACCCCTACCCTAACCCTAACACGTACCCTAATCCTAACCCGTACCCTAAACCGAGCCCTAACCCTAACACTAACCCTAACCCTAACCCATACCATATGCCGTACCCGAACACCTCCCCGAACCCGTACCCTAAGCCGTACCCTAAGTCTAACCCTAAGCCTAACCCTAACCCTAGGCTACCCTTGACTGCTTCTGCCTCCAAAAGATTTAACCCCCCTTTTTAGAAGAAAACACTAAAGGTCAGGGAAAATTAATGTATTATACATACACACACCTGTATCAAGCTGGTGGACGAACATGCGAACATCAGAGCCATCCAATCTCTGTCCACCATAGAGAGACAACCGGAAGCAGAACCACAGAGAGTGACATAGAAGTCAGAAGGCAGTTTCAAGAAGGAAGGGGTGGTTGGTGATTTTTCAAGCAGTTTAGAGAAGTTGAGTATGATAAGATGATGGAGAAGGCAACAGGGAATTCCCCCACCCAACGTCAAATATCTTCATCCTCTTGCCCTTTCCTCCTTCCCTTCTGAGAGTAAGAGGTTGTTCACCTTCTACCTTCACTCTTAAATCCAGGCCCTCCATCAACTACCGTCCCTCCAACACCAGCCCCACTCTCCCTACTGGTCCCCTCATTTCAGCCTATAATTACGTTCCAGGTACTCTGCCCCTAGATCGTCATTTCCGGGTTACACTTTTGCTCCTCCTGTGTCCACCCTTCAGCCTCTTTCCCCTACTCAGTTAAGTGTCTTGAAAGGACGTTCTCGCCATGATTTTGTCTTCTACTTGCAACTCTCTGCACTGTGGATTCTCAATTCTCCAGGCTAGGACAGTAATTCCTAAGCTCTGAAGCGAATTAGAATTCAGTACTTCACCCAGATCCAGGGCAGCAAGGCTGGGGTAGAACCCTGGAGGCAACATTTACTACAGGCAGGCTAGGGGATGAGGATGCAGGCGGTGCCAGGACACAGCCAGAAACACTGCTAAACCCCACAGACCAGAGGTTCTCTGTCACACCTCACATTGAAGGCCACTCTGAAACCTCTCCCATACTTTCTCTGAGACCACACTGCACCCCCCGATTTGCTGCTGGACTCTGTAACCCTTCACCTCCTTGGTCTTTTATTTATTTATTTATTTTTGAAGACTTCACTATCTCCATCCACGCATTCAGCGTTGCTGTTCCTTAAGTTCCCCTGTGCCCTCCGTATATGCTTCACCCCCGCTTGACGCAGTGATTACTCCAGATTGGACCCCCAAGAACTACTTCTCTCCTTTGTTGGTTATGCACACCACTCAAAAGTCCATCAGATGTCCCAAAACTCAACATGTCCAAAACTGTACACTCTTTCCTCAAACCTGCTAATTTTCCTGATCAGGAAAACATCACTGTCATCTTCTCTGACACCCAGTTGACCACTAAGATGTGGTAACCTTCAGCCTTACACACCCATCCCGTTTATCCTCACTCTTTTCATCGTCAGCATGGCCAGCCCTCATCACCTCTCTCCTGCAATACCCAAGGAACCTTCTGCTACTATCACAAGCATCATTCAAAACAAAACCCAATCTGGCTGAGTCATTCCCTTGCTTGCAAACCTCCCAAAGCTCGCCTGTCCTCAAAGGATAACCCTAATTCCTTTGCTTAGAACAACAGGGCCCTTGTGTAACTTCCCAGACTTCTCTCCTGCTGTCCTCCTCCACTAACCCACAGGACTCCATGTTGCCTGCTATCTTCCAAACATGCTTTGCTCTGTTGTATCTCTACATATGTTGTTCCCTCCCTCTCTGATGCCCCTTTCCTACTACTTTAATTAATAAACTTCTATGAATGAATGCTTTGAAACCCAGATCAAATGTTACCTTAAGATATTTACTTAGATATTTATTTCATCCTGAGTACTCCAGATGTACTTTATTTTTATGTTGGCCAAAGGTCACATTTCTTTATGATAAAGACTAAACTCCTCCTCCCACTAGGCTAAGAGTATCTATCATTGCTTCACTAAAGTCTAATAGTACTGAATACTGAGCAATCACTCAGCAAAGGTTTGTGGAATGAATGAATGAATGAATGAATGGGGTCACGGGCAATGCAAAGATGCAGAAGTGAGCCATCAATCACACAGCCTGAACCATGGCAGCTACTCAATAAACTGAGAATCCCTTCTCTTCGAAGACTAAGGAGGTGATCAAAGAGAAAAAAAGGCTGAGGATTCTGAGTTTAGAGAAGGGAAGTTTAGCAAGTCACATGACCACCATTTTTATAGTAAAAGAGGAATTAAATTATCTGCTGAGATCAAATGAAGGTAGAGCAGAGGCTCAAGTGTAGTTGGCAAGTTCCTGTAGAGTCAATGTGGTAAAAGAGAGGACTCTAAAACCACAAACCCTGGGATTGTTGAGCCCAGGAGGGCTTGCTGAGTTGAGGTCAGAATGCAGAGCTGTGTACTCAGCATGGTTTTGAAAGAACCACCAGCAGTACTCATTAGCTTAGGAGGAGCAGTGGAGTCGATGGAAAATGGAGTTGGGAGTTGCCAAGGTCCAAGGAGTGGAGGAAGAAGGGATAAGGGAGAGAGATGTAGGGAGTGTACCACGGAAGGGGCTAGTTATCAGCTCTGTGCTGGGCAGAGAGGGAAGTAGACATGGGATGGAGAAGTAAAGTACAATCAATGCCAGTGATGGGAAGGCTGTGAGCAAAATGAGGATTTGAAGTGTCTGCGTAAAAGACATAGAGCAAAAAAACACTGAGGTTTAGACAAGCTTCTAAAATCATCCAGCAAGTCAAAGGGAGAAGATCCGGCACATGGCATAGCGACACGTAGTCATGCCCAGTGGACATTGCTAAATAAATGAGTCAATGACTGCATGGGACAGAGTCAACCCCTCACCCAGTGGTCCTCTGTGAGCTACCAGCATCTCATTTATCATCAAGCTCATTAGAAAATAGTCACAGATTAGCAGTGTACTCCAAGGACATCCCACAGACTGGTTGTTTTGACAAGGTTATACCTGGCGTTATTCTAACATGATCACATCAGCACTATGTTTAAGAGTTAGGAATACTCAGCTACGAAGGTGCCCAGATCTGCCAGGACCTAGCCTATTACAGACAGTCAGTAAATATCACTTGAATGAATGAACAGATGAGTAAGTGGATGAATGAATGACAGAATACACATTACTTATATATAATGCAGATAACAAACACCGGCTACCTTCCAAAATCATCACTTGAGGTACACTATTCACCCAAGTCAGCCTGAGCAAGCAACATAGAGTGAACAGTTAAGGCATCTTGCTTCTCAAAAATTCAGCAGATACAAAGGCACTAGCTGGGAAGTGGCAGCTTGTGAAGGCGCCTGATTCTGCTGCTTGCCATGTTATTCCAATACATTTGCCGCATAAATGCTAAGCTGTCAATCCCTTTTGCTTGGGTAGCCACGTTTCAGAAGTGGCTCAATCTGAACAGCAGTGAGCTCTCCATTTAATGCCTCTTACTTCATAAACTACGAGGATAGCTCAATTCACTCAACAACTGGGAAGGAAACTGAGCTGATAAGAGAATTAATGCTTTCTTCCCAAATCACATCATCTAGGATAATAAAAGCATGTTAAATAAATAACTCTTAAAAGAAATAGGAGAAAAACATTTTAACATAAAGCTCTAAGCTATATTGATGTTTATAAGTATTACGGGTTGGGAGGAGGACTTCTGAGCTTAGTCATAATTGCTAATGCTGCGGATTTGTTCCCCGTAGAATTCTCTGAGATAAACACAGATTTGCATATTTCGAAGGTATTTTGTCTGTCTGTTACGCATTCCTGTGACTGTAAAGAATTTTTCTTTATCAAGAGTAGTTAGTTTCCACCCCTCATTTCCAATTCTCTGCCCACTTTTTTCCCTTTTCCAGCCTTTTGGGATTCCTCCTCGCCAACACCAGGGTTGGAGGAAAGCTTTTCAGCCAGGAGGTTGCGAACAGAAACCCAGTCACATCTCTGGAAAGGAAGAGAGTGAGGGGATTCGACGCAGAGCAAGAATGGATACAGGAAAGGGTGCCAACCACAGGGGCG